>NW_026111537.1:0-205000 GCF_024679095.1 Eriocheir sinensis | reverse complement strand
TTTGTAAATATTTTTTCTCCTCCCCCTCCTCGTCCTCCTCCTCCACCACCACCTCCTCTTCTTATAAGTTTTTAATCCTCTCAGCTGTTCCTCATTTCTCTCTCTACCTCATGATATACAAATCCCTGTTTTCCTCGCCTTGGTGTCTTTACCTCACAGTTATTCATCGTTTAGTTCTCTCTTATAGACTAGCTCATGAAATAGTCGTGACCTATATTTTGTTCTCCCTCTCTTTCTGCATCATTCCTTGGAACGTTATTCATATTCCCATGTCTTCTTTTCTAAATATCCTTCCTTCAATTATTTATCCCGTTAACTATCTTATTCTCCTTCCTTCCTTCCTTCCTTCCTTCCTTCCTTCTTCCCTCCCTTTCTTAATTTGTATCTCTCTTCCTTTTTCTTTTACTTAGATTCTTTCTTTCATTCTTTCTTTTTTTTTCTTCTCATTTTTACTTATTCGATGTTTTTATCTTTTTTTCCTTATTTCAATCTCTCTTCTCTCTTCTCCGTTTACCGTTTACCGTTGATGAGGTTTCAGGCCCCGCCCGCTGTTGGTGCAGATTTGCGAGGGCCGTCAACAATTACGATGTTAGCCTCGATAACAATCCCCGATGCACTTATTCAGAACGTCGTAGTGAGTGATTGAGTCGTGATTGCTTTCATGAATAGCCTACTGATGTCCTTTTGATAAAACTTGGCATCATCAAAGTCACTTGGCCGTGTTTGGGTTCACACTAAATTATTTCCAACACATTGAACATTTAACACACAATTTGTCTTTGAGTACAAACACTAATTAATAGCCATGATCGGTAATGTTACGAATTCTCTCAATTTCGGTTTGAAGTACTACACAACACTGGTCATTCACTGAGTGGTTGATTTCAGGCTTCTTGTACCTCACACAATCCTTCAACGCAATCCTTCGATTTGTGATCGTCAGTGCATTTGAAACATTTTTGGGCCTTTCCATTGCTCTTAACAGTACAGTTGACCTCAGAATGGCCGTATCTCTGACAATGATAGCATCTAATTGCACGGAATCTGTCTCTCCCTGTTTATATTCTCCATTCTAATTTCAACTTGTCATGATTCTTGTGAGTCAGCTCTCTCACAGTTGGATCACACCTCAGAATGTAGTGCATTGTGCCGCCAGCTGCAGGCTTACTAAAAACAGCTCAATCTTATTCTCAACACCCTCAGTTGTGTGTAAGAACTCATTGCGGTCTAAGATGGAACTTTTATTTTTCCTTGACTCCTCATTTTCAACATTGCATATCATTATCTCTGGTTTCATCTTTCCAACACTCTTGGTACTAAGACTCCAATTGTTGAGCAGCCTCATCCCTTGTGTTCTCATTGTCAGAGTTCATGACAATATTACCTCCATTTGTGAATCTTGAATCAGTTATGTGAATGCCATTCAATGACTGGGAGACTTCATCCTTCGTATCTGCTGCCTTCTTTTCCTGGTTAGAAGCTTCCACAACAAGAGATTCTTCCTGACTTCCCTGTCTCTCTTCGCCACCTCAGCCCAACTAAGATCTGCCTTGTCTGCACGAACTGCGTCAGCAACTGATTCCAGCTCCTCCTGCAACTTCTCAGGCTTCAACCTCATCGATCCTTAATTACAAATATAACTTTAGATAATTCTTGGTTGAATTCATCCATTTTACCACAATGCTGGTAGCCAGTGACGCATTATGGAGGCATGGGGCGCAAATGCAGTTAATTTTATGTATATTGCTTAATTCCAGACAAATGAGCACACTCCACATGACACCATTCAGGACACAAAGAGCATCCAATCCACTTCTCGCCGGTGAAATCCTCACAAACGAAACACAAAACTTATGTGTGTTCCTCGATCTTAGTCATTTGTACTGTGGGTAGGGTGAAATTATCAATTGTCAGTATCCTCTTTTTTTTTGGGTTAATTAATTTATTCTACTGGCTCTGTGTGCGCTATGAATTATATAAATACAACGTATTATTATATTATTTCACAATATTCCAATACAACGCCTCCTAGCCCTCTCAACTGAACCAAATCGCTTATTTCGCTCACTGCCCACCCCCCAATGCAGGTTAGACACTGAAAACTGGGCCCCACAACATGCTGTGCCCATGTCCCCACAACTCTAAATCTGTGTGTGTGTCTGTCTGCTGATTAAAATTCATAACTAATTAACTCAAACACACACACACACACACACACACACACACACACACACACACACACACACCTAGCAACAGCTGTATATACAGAGAGAGAGAGAGAGAGATATATATATATATATATATATATATATATATATATATATATATATATATATATATATATATATATATATATATATATATATATATATATATATATATATATATATATATATATATATATATATATATATATATATATATATATATATATATATATATATATATATATATATATATATATATATATATTCTATTTCTGTACTGTATTTCCATCCATATATCATCTAATTAGTTCTGTTATCTAAGTTAACCGAATCATTATTATCAAATGTTAATCTCACTCCACTTGATTTTCTCTCATTTTCCTCCTCTTATTTCTTTTCATTCTATTTTTCTTTTCCCTCTCCTCTCCTCCTCCCCGTCTTGTCTCTTCCCTCGTGATTCTTTCTCCTCATTTCCTTCTTCCTTTTTCCCCTCTTCCTTCTCTTTCATTTTCTTGTACTAATTCTTCTCTTCCTTCTACACCTCATGCCTTAATTCTTCTTTCTATTCATACCCTCACTTAGTCCTCCTCCTCTTCTCTCCTCCACCTCCTCCTTCGTTCCCATGGGTACACGGACGCCCTTCCCGGAGGTGCCTGACCTTGGAGATGTGCCCTTCTTAACCCCAACACAGCTGTCCGATTTTTCTTTTCTTTTTTTAATTATCTCTTTCTGTCATTACACACACACACACACACACACACACACACACACACACACACACACACACACACACAGATACACACACATACACCCACCCACCCACACCCACACACACACACACACACACACACACACAGAGATACACACACACACACACACACACACACACACACACACACACACACACACACACACACACACACACACACACACACACACACACACACACACACACACACACACACACACACACACACACACACACAGCCGGATTTAGAGCTGTGGGGGCTCTAACTGATAGTCTGCTGCCTCTTAAATTCTGCCGCCATGTTGCTCTCTTTCTATCTTCTATCGATATTTTCGCGCTGACTGCTCTTCTGAACTTCCTAACTGCCTGCCTCCCCCCCTCCCGCGGCCCCGCTGCACTCGACTGTCCACTCTAGCCCATCCAATACTGTCCAAAGTATTACCTTTTTATTATCATTATCGTTATTGCTTTTCTACTCTTTTTCTTCCACTCTTCTTCACTCTTCTTTTTATACGTCAATTACAGTTCTTATGTTCTCTCTTGTACCATCTCCTTCCTTTCTCTTTTTTTTCTTATTCTTATTTCCTCTCCACTTTTCCTCCTCGATGTGCTCTCTCTCTCTCTCTCTCTCTCCTAATTAACACTCACCTGCTAGTGTGTCTCACCTCGGCAACTCATCTCGCTCATTAAGTCATCTCTGTAATTAAGGTACACTTGCTACCTTGCCTCCTCCTCCTCCTCCTCTTCTTCCTCCTCTTCCTTTCATCCTTACGGTTACCTTTTCTCTCTGCTCCTATTCATCCTCTTTCCTTTGCAGTTTCTCTTCCTCTTCTTCGTATCTTCATCCAGTCCCTCTCCCTCATCCTTCCTATTCCCTTAGTGTCCTCACGTCATCCTTCCCTCTGCCTTTTAAGATAACCTAACCTTTCCTATCTTCAGCTGATCCTACTGGGCTTTCCTCCCTCCCTCTTCCTCCTCCTCCTCCTCCTCCTCTCCTCGTTATGTACTCCTTACCCTTTCATATCCACATCCTCATCCTGATCTACCCATAACCCCTTCACTGCCCTAAATCCTCCATTTCTCCTTTCAACCTGACAAGCTCACTTCCCTTCTCCTCCTACTTCCTCTCTAAGACCAAGACGAGGAGGAGGAGAAGAAGGGGCAGGGACATAGGTGCAGCAGCAGCGTCATGAGTACTTCCTGTTCTCAATTATCCGAGGAAGTGTGTGTGTGTGTGTGTGTGTGTATGTGTGTGTGGGTGTGTGTGTGTGTGTGTGTGTGTCAGTCGGAGCAGCACACGCAAGCAAGCGTGAGTGAGAGAGAGAGAGAGAGTGAGATTGAGAGAGAGAGAGAGAGAGAGAGAGAGAGAGAGAGAGAGAGAGAGAGAGAGAGAGAGAGAGAGAGAGAGAGATAAACGCTCTAAATTGTGCGCGATCACCCACTCTCTGTGTGTGTTGTCACGGCCTGCGCGGTCAACCAGCTCTAGACTGGGGTGCAATGTCAACTCCAAGGTCCCCAAAACGGCTTACTGAATCTGAGGTGATGTGTTGAATCGAGCCCTATGTGTAAATACCAGAGAGAGGAATGGCCCACCCAATCACCGGAACCAGGAGCCTCGGGGGTCGCTTTTCTCAGCCAGGGGGGCGAGCGGCATCCCTGATCGCCTCGTGGTAGCGGAAGGAGCGGGAGCAGTAAAAAATATAAGCTCCCCAAAACGCCGTCGGCAGTCAGAGGTGAGGCGCTAAACCTCAACAATGGTAACAATACGCGCCGCACGAAGACGGGAAACAGAGCGGTGTCGTGCTCCGTCTGAGTTCCCGCCACTAAGGGTGGCGGTCCCTTCAGGAAAAGGCGCTTCACGCCTTCAGCAGCATGAGCAGGGCCTCGAAGCGTCGGCCGCCATGCAGGAGTTTCCAGCGTGCCCCTTCCCGGCATGGTAAAAAGAAGAGCCCCAAAAATAGAAAAGCAATGTATAAAAAAAAAAAAAAATACATCGTCTCAGCAACAAGAAACAAAAAGGAGAGAGAAAAAAAAAAGGTTAAACATTTTGAAAAAATCAACTCACAACCAAACACGAAACAGAAAAAATCCAAAAAAATGTAAAACACTAAAAAGAAACAAAAATAATCGACTCAGCACCAAGACAAAGAAAGAGTAATAAAAAAAGTAAAAGAAAGTATATATTAGAAAAATACAAAAAAAAAAAAAAATACAAACCAACTCGACCAGAGCAAAAAAAAAGAAATACAAACCAACTCGACCAGAGCAAAAAAAAAAATACAAACCAACTCGACCAGAGCAAAAAAAAAATAGATAAAACAAAAAAATACAAACCAACTCGACCAGAGCAAAAAAGAAAAAAAAATAGATAAACTAAAAAATTCAAACCAACTCGACCAGAGCAAACAAAAAAAAATAGATAAAACAAAAAAATACAAACCAACTCGACCAGAGCAAAAAAAAAAATAGATAAAACAAAAAATACAAACCAACTCGACCAGAGCAAAAAAAAAAATAGATAAAACAAAAAATACAAACCAACTCGACCAGAGCAAAAAAAAAATAGATAAAACAAAAAAATACAAGCCAACTCGACCAGAGCAAAAAAAAAAATAGATAAAACAAAAAAATACAAACCAACTCGACCAGAGCAAAAAAAAAAATAGATAAAAAAAAAATACAAGCCAACTCGACCAGAGCAAAAAAAAAATAGATAAAACAAAAAATACAAACCAACTCGACCAGAGCAAAAAAAAAAAAAAGATAAAACAAAAAATACAAGCCAACTCGACCAGAGCAAAAAAAAAATAGATAAAACAAAAAATACAAACCAACTCGACCAGAGCAAAAAAAAAAATAGATAAAAAAAAATACAAGCCAACTCGACCAGAGCAAAAAAAAAATAGATAAAACAAAAAATACAAACCAACTCGACCAGAGCAAAAAAAAAAAAGATAAAACAAAAAAATACAAACCAACTCGACCAGAGCAAAAAAAAAAAAAAAAAAAGATAAAACAAAAAAATACAAACCAACTCGACCAGAGCAAAAAAAATAAAAACGAAAAAGACGAAAAAGACAACGAAGAAGACGACGACGAAGAAAACGAAGAACACGACGAAGAAAACGAAGAAGAGGACGAAGAAGACGAAGACGAAAAAGACGACGAAGAAGACGACGACGAAGAAAACGAAGAACACGACGAAGAAAACGAAGAAGACGACGAAGAAGACGAAGACGAAAAAGACGACGAAGAAGTCGACGACAAAGAAGACTAAGAAGACGACGAAGAAGACGACGAAAAAGACGACGAAGAAGAAGACGAAGCAGATGAAGAAGATGAAGAAGACGAAGAAGAAGACGACGAAGAAGATAAAGACGAAAAAAACGAAGAAGAAGAAGACGAAGAAGAAGAAGACGAAGAAGACGACGATGAAGAAGACGAAGAAGAAGAAGAACACGAAGAAGAAGAAGACGAAAAAGACGACGAAGAAGAAGACGAAGAAGAAGAAGAAGACGAAGAAGTAGTCGAAGAAGAAGACGACGAAGAACACGACGAAGAAGACGAAGAAGACTACGAAAAAGAAGACGAGGAAGAAGACGACGAAGGAGCAGCAGCCACGACGAGCGAGGGAGCAGGAGCCACGACGAGGGAGGGAGCAGCAGCCACGACGAGGGAAGGAGCAGCAGCCACGACGACGGAGGGAGCAGCAGCCACGACGAGGGAGGGAGCAGCAGCCACGACGAGGGAGGGAGCAGCAGCCACGACGAGGGAGGGAGCAGCAGCCACGACGAGGGAGGGAGCAGCAGCCACGACGACGGAGGGAGCAGCAGCCACGACGAGGGAGGGAGCAGCAGCCACGACAAGGGAGGGAGCAGCAGCCACGACGAGGGAGGGAGCAGCAGCCACGACAAGGAGGAGCAGCAGCCACGACGAGGAGGGAGCAGCAGCCACGACGAGGGAGCAGCAGCCACGACTTCGGAGGGAGCAGCAGCCACGACGAGGGAGGGAGCAGCAGCCACGACGAGTGAGGGAGCAGCAGCCACGACGAGTGAGGGAGCAGCAGCCACGACAAGGGAGGGAGCAGCAGCCACGACAAGGGAGGGAGCAGCAGCCACGACAAGGGAGGGAGCAGCAGCCACGACAAGGGAGGGAGCAGCAGCCACGACAAGGGAGGGAGCAGCAGCCACGACAAGGGAGGGAGCAGCAGCCACGACGAGGGAGGGAGCAGCAGCCACGACAAGGGAGGGAGCAGCAGCCACGACGAGGGAGGGAGCAGCAGCCACGACAAGGGAGGGAGCAGCAGCCACGACCAGGGAGGGAGCAGCCACGACAAGGGAGGGAGCAGCAGCCACGACAAGTGAGGGAGCAGCAGCCACGACAAGGGAGGGAGCAGCAGCCACGACGAGTGAGGGAACAGCAGCCACGACGAGGGAGGGAGCAGCAGCCACGACGACGGACGGAGCAGCCACGACGAGGGAGGAGCAGCAGCCACGACGAGGAGGGTGCAGCAGCCACGACGATTGAGGGAGCAGCAGCCACGACATGGGAGGGAGCAGCAGCCACGACGAGGGAGGGAGCAGCAGCCACGACAACGGAGGGAGCAGCGACGACGGAGCAGCAGCCACGACGAGGGAGCGAGCAGCAGCCACGACGACGGAGGGAGCAGCAGCCACGACGAGGGAGGGAACAGCAGCCACGACGAGGGAGGGAGCAGCAGCCACGACGAGGGAGGGAGCAGCAGCCACGACGAGGGAGGGAACAGCAGCCACGACGAGGGAGGGAGCAGCAGCCACGACGACGGACGGAGCAGCAGCCACGACGAGGGAGGGAGCAGCAGCCACGACGAGGGAGGGAGCAGCAGCCACGACGAGGGAGGGAGCAGCAGCCACGACGAGGGAGGGATATGTCGAGTGATATGTTTTCTTTTCATATAATGTCGTGTGATATGTTTTCTTTTCATATAATGTCGTGTGATATGTTTTCTTTCATATAATGTCGTGTGATATGTTTTCTTCCATATAATGTCGTGTGATATGTTTTCTTTTCATATAATGTCGTGTGATATGTTTTCTTTTCATATAATGTCGTGTGATATGTTTTTTCATATAATGTCGTGTGATATGTTTTCTTCCATATAATGTCGTGTGATATGTTTTCTTTCATATAATGTCGTGTGATATGTTTTCTTTCCATATAATGTCGTGATATGTTTTCTTTCATATAATGTCGTGTGATATGTTTTCTTCCATATAATGTCGTGTGATATGTTTTCTTTCCATATAATGTCGTGTGATGTTTTCTTCCATATAATGTCGTGTGCTATGTTTTCTTTCGATGTAATGTCGTGTGATATGTTTTCTTTCCATATAATGTCGTGTGATATGTTTTCTTTCCATATAATGTCGTGTGATATGTTTTCTTTCCATATAATGTCGTGTGATATGTTTTCTTTCCATATAATGTCGTGTGATATGTTTTCTTTTCATATAATGTCGTGTGATATGTTTTCTTTTTCATATAATGACGAGTGATATGTTTTTCATATAATGTCGTGTGATATGTTTTCTTTCATATAATGTCGTGTGATATGTTTTCTTTCCATATAATGTCGTGTTTTCTTTCCATATAATGTCGTGTGATATGTTTTCTTTTCATGTAATGTCGTGTGATATGTTTTCTTTTCATGTAATGTCGTGTGATATGTTTTCTTTCCATATAATGTCGTGTGATATGTTTTCTTTCCATATAATGTCGTGTTATGTTTTCTTTTCATATAATGCCGTGTGATATGTTTTCTTTTCATGTAATGTCGTGTGATATGTTTTCTTTCCATGTAATGTCGTGTGATATGTTTTCTTTTCATGTAATGTCGTGTGATGTTTTCTTTCCATGTAATGTCGTGTGATATGTTTTCTTTCCATGTAATGTCGTGTGATGTTTTCTTTCCATGTAATGTCGTGTGATATGTTTTCTTTCCATGTAATGTCGTGTGATATGTTTTCTTTCCATATAATGTCGTGTGATATGTTTTCTTTCCATATAATGTCGTGTGATATGTTTTCTTTCCATGTAATGTCGTTTGATGTTTTCTTTCCATATAATGTCGTGTGATATGTTTTTTTTTTCATATAATGTCGTGTGATATGTTTTCTTTTCATATAATGTCGTGTGATATGTTTTCTTTTCATATAATGTCGTGTGATATTTTTTATTTTCATATAATGTCGTGTGATATGTTTTCTTTTCATATAATGTCGTGTGATATGTTTTCTTTTCATGTAATGTCGTGTGATGTTTTCTTTCCATATAATGTCGTGTGATATGTTTTCTTTTCATGTAATGTCGTGTGATGTTTTCTTTCCATATAATGTCGTGTGATATGTTTTCTTTCCATGTAATGTCGTGTGATGTTTTCTTTCCATATAATGTCGTGTGATATGTTTTCTTTCCATGTAATGTCGTGTGATGTTTTCTTTCCATATAATGTCGTGTGATATGTTTTCTTTTCATGTAATGTCGTGTGATGTTTTCTTTTCATATAATGTCGTGTGATATGTTTTCTTTCCATGTAATGTCGTGTTATGTTTTCTTTCCATATAATGTCGTGTGATATGTTTTCTTTTCATGTAATGTCGTGTGATATGTTTTCTTTTCATATAATGTCGTGTGATATGTTTTCTTTCCATGTAATGTCGTGTGATATGTTTTCTTTTCATATAATGTCGTGTGATATGTTTTCTTTCCATGTAATGTCGTGTGATATGTTTTCTTTTCATATAATGTCGTGTGATATGTTTTCTTTCTATGTAATGTCGTGTGATATGTTTTCTTTTCATATAATGTCGTGTGATATGTTTTCTTTCCATGTAATGTCGTGTGATATGTTTTCTTCCATATTATGTCGTGTGATGTTTTCTTTCCATATAATGTCGTGTGATATGTTTTCTTTCATATAATGTCGTGTGATATGTTTTCTTTCATGTAATGTCGTGATATGTTTTCTTTCATATAATGTCGTGTGATATGTTTTCTTTCATATAATGTCGTGTGATATGTTTTCTTTCATATAATGTCGTGTGATATGTTTTTTCCATATAATGTCGTGTGATATGTTTTCTATCCATATAATGTCGTGTGATATGTTTTCTTTTCATATAATGTCGTGTGATAGGTTTTCTTTCATGTAATGTCGTGTGATATGTTTTCTTTTCATATAATGTCGTGTGATGTGTTTTCTTTCATATAATGTCGTGTGATATGTTTTTCTTCCATATAATGTCGTGTGATATGTTTTCTTTTCATATAATGTCGTGTGATATGTTTTCTTTCATATAATGTCGTGTGATATGTTTTCTTTCATAATGTCGTGTGATATGTTTTCTTTCCATATAATGTCGTGTGATATGTTTTCTTTTCATATAATGTCGTGTGATATGTTTTCTTTCATATAATGTCCATGTAATGTCGTGTGATATGTTTTCTTTTCATATAATGTCGTGTGATATGTTTTCTTTTCATATAATGTCGTGTGATATGTTTTCTTTTCATATAATGTAGTGTGATATGTTTTATTTTCATTTAATGTCTTGTGATATGTTTTATTTTCAATATAATGTCGTGTGGTAGGTTTTCTTTTCATATAATGTCGTGTGATATGTTTTTCATATAATGTCGTGTGATATGTTTTATTTCCATTTAATGTCGTGTGATATGTTTTCTTTTCATATAATGTCGTGTGATATGTTTTCTTTTCATATAATGTCGTGTGATATGTTTTCTTTTCATATAATGTCGTGTGATATGTTTTCTTTTCCATATAATGTCGTGTGATATGTTTTCTTCCATATAATGTCGTGTGATATGTTTTCTTTCATATAATGTCGTGTGATATGTTTTCTTCCATATAATGTCGTGTGATATGTTTTCTTCCATATAATGTCGTGTGATATGTTTTCTTTTCATTTAATGTCGTGTGATATGTTTTCTTTTCATATAATGTCGTGTGATGTTTTCTTTCCATGTAATGTCGTGTGATATGTTTTCTTTTCATATAATGTCGTGTGATATTTTTTATTTAAATATAATTTCGTGTGATATGTTTTTCATATAATGTCGTGTGATGTTTTCTTTTCATAGAATGTCTTATGATATGTTTTCTTTACATCTAATGTCGTGTGATATGTTTTCTTTCCATGTAATGTCGTGTGATGTTTTATATAAAATTAAAGTCGTGTGATATGTTTTATTTAAATGTAATGTCTTGTGATATGTTTTATTTAAAAATAATGTCGTGTGATGTTTTCTTTCCATATAATGTCGTGTGATATGTTTTATTTACATATAATGTCGTGTGATATGTTTTCTTTCCATATAATGTCGTGTGATATGTTTTCTTTTCATTTAATGTCGTGTGATATGTTTTCTTTACATATAATGTCGTGTGATATGTTTCATTTCCATATAATGTCGTGTGATATGTTTTCTTTCCATGTAATGTCGTGTGATATGTTTCCTTTTCATATAATGTATCGTATTATAATGTCGTGTGATATGTTTTCTTTCCATGTAATGTCGTGTGATATGTTTTCTTTTCATGTAATGTCGTGTGATATGTTTTTTTTCCATATAATGTCGTGTGATATGTTTTCTTTTCATATAATGTCGTGTGATATGTTTTCTTTTCATGTAATGTCGTGTGATATGTTTTCTTTCCATATAATGTCGTGTGATATGTTTTCTTTCCATGTAATGTCGTGTGATATGTTTTCTTTCAATATAATGTCGTGTGATATGTTTTCTTTCCATATAATGTCGTGTGATATGTTTTCTTTTCATATAATGTCGTGTGATATGTTTTCTTTCCATATAATGTCGTGTGATATGTTTTCTTTCCATGTAATGTCGTGTGATATGTTTTCTTTCCATATAATGTCGTGTGATATGTTTCATTTCCATATAATGTCGTGTGATATGTTTTCTTTCATATAATGTCGTGATGTTTTCTTTCATATAATGTCGTGATATGTTTTCTTTTCATGTAATGTCGTGTGATGTTTTCTTTCCATATAATGTCGTGTGATATGTTTTCTTTCCATGTAATGTCGTGTGATATGTTTTCTTTCCATATAATGTCGTGTGATATGTTTTCTTTCCATGTAATGTCGTGTGATATGTTTTCTTTCCATATAATGTCGTGTGATATGTTTTTCTTCCATATAATGTCGTGTGATATGTTTTCTTTCCATATAATGTCGTGTGATATGTTTTCTTTCCATATAATGTCGTGTGATATGTTTTCTTTCATATAATGTCGTGTGATATGTTTTTCATATAATGTCGTGTGATATGTTTTATTTCCATGTAATGTCGTGTAATATGTTTTCTTTCCTTATAATGTCGTGTGATATGTTTTCTTTCCATATAATGTCATGTGATGTTTTCTTTCATATAATGTCGTGTGATATGTTTTCTTCCATAATGTCGTGTGATATGTTTTCTTTTCATATAATGTCGTGTGATATGTTTTCTTTTCATATAATGTCGTGTGATTTTTTCTTTCTAAGTAGTGTCATATTGTTTAATTTCATTTAATGTCGTGTGATGTTTTCTTTCCATGTAATGTCGTGTGATATGTTTTCTTTTCATATAATGTCGTGTGATATGTTTTCTTCATATAATGTCGTGTGATATGTTTTTCATATAATGTCGTGTGATGTTTTCTTTCATATAATGTCGTGTGATATGTTTTCTTTTCATATAATGTCGTGTGATATGTTTTTCATATAATGTCGTGTGATATGTTTTCTTTCATGTAATGTCGTGTGATATGTTTTATTTTAATATAAAGTCGAGTGATATGTTTTCTTTCATATAATGTCGTGTGATATGTTTTCTTTCCATGTAATGTCGTGTTATGTTTTCTTTTCATATAATGTCGTGTGATATGTTTTCTTTCCATATAATGTCGTGTGATATGTTTTCTTTCATATAATGTCGTGTGATGTTTTCTTTCCATATAATGTCGTGTGATATGTTTTCTTTCCATATAATGTCGTGTGATGTTTTACTTTCATATAATGTCGTGTGATATGTTTTCTTTCCATATAATGTCGTGTGATATGTTTTCTTTCCATGTAATGTCGTGTGATATGTTTTCTTTCCATATAATGTCGTGTGATATGTTTTATTTACATATAATGTCGTGTGATATGTTTTATTTACATATAATGTCGTGATATGTTTTCTTCCATATAATGTCGTGTGATATGTTTTCTTTCTATGTAATGTCGTGTGATATGTTTTCTTTTCATATAATGTCGTGTGATATGTTTTCTTTTCATATAATGTCGTGTGATATGTTTTCTTTTCATGTAATGTCGTGTGATATGTTTTCTTTTCATGTAATGTCGTGTGATGTTTTCTTTCCATATAATGTCGTGTGATATGTTTTCTTTCCATGTAATGTCGTGTGATATGTTTTCTTTCCATATAATGTCGTGTGATATGTTTTCTTTCCATGTAATGTCGTGTGATATGTTTTCTTTTCATGTAATGTCGTGTGATGTTTTATTTACATGTAATGTCGTGTGATATGTTTTCTTTTCATGTAATGTCGTGTGATATGTTTTCTTTTAATGTAATGTCGTGTGATATGTTTTCTTTTCATGTAATGTCGTGTGATATCTTTTCTTATAATTTAATGTCGTGTGATATTTTTTCTTTCATGTAATGTCGTGATGTTTTCTTTCATGTAATGTCGTGTGATATGTTTTCTTTCCATATAATGTCGTGTGATATGTTTTCTTTTCATGTAATGTCGTGTGATATTTTTTCTTTCCATGTAATGTCGTGTGATATGTTTCATTTCCATATAATGTCGTGTGATATGTTTTCTTTCCATGTAATGTCGTGTGATATGTTTTCTTTCCATGTAATGTCGTGTGATATGTTTTATTTCCATATAATGTCGTGTGATATGTTTTCTTTCCATGTAATGTCGTGTGATGTTTTCTTTCCATGTAATGTCGTGTGATATGTTTTCTTTTTTCCATATAATGTCGTGTGATATGTTTTCTTTCCATGTAATGTCGTCTGATGTTTTCTTTCCATGTAATGTCGTGTGATATGTTTTTTTTTTCCATATAATGTCGTGTGATATGTTTTCTTTCCATGTAATGTCGTGTGATATGTTTCATTTCCATATAATGTCGTGTGATATGTTTTCTTTTCATGTAATGTCGTGTGATATGTTTTCTTTTCATGTGATGTTGTGTGATATGTTTTCTTTTTCATGTAATGTCGTGTGATATGTTTCTTTTTCATGTAATGTCGTGAGGGAGCAGCAGCCACGACGACAGAGGGAGCAGAAGCCACGACGAGGGAGGGAGCAGCAGCCACGACGATGAAGGGAGCAGCAGCCACGACGAGGGAGGGAGCAGCAGCCACGACGACGGAGGGAGCAGCAGCTACGACGATGGAGGGAGCAGCAGCTACGACGACGGAGGGAGCAGCAGACGAGGGAGGGAGCAGCAGCCACGACGACGGAGGGAGCAGCAGCCACGACGAGGGAGCAGCAGCGACGACGGGAGGAGCAGCAGCCACGACGAGGGAGGGAGCAGCATGACGAGGGAGGAGCAGCATGATGAGGGAGGGAGCAGCAGCCACGATGATGGAGGGAGCAGCAGCATGATGATGGGAGGAGGGAGTAGCAGCATGATGATGGAGGGAGCAGCATGATGAGGGAGGAGCAGCAGCATGATGACGGGAGTAGCAGCATGACGATGGAGGGAGCAGCAGCATGATGATGGGAGGGAGTAGCAGCATGATGATGGAGGGAGTAGCAGCATGATGATGGAGGGAGCAGCATGATGATGGAGGGAGTAGCAGCATGATGATGGAGGGAGCAGCAGCATGATGATGGAGGGAGCAGCAGCATGATGATGGAGGGAGCAGCAGCCACGATGACGGAGGGAGCAGCAGCCACGACGACGGAGGGAGCAGCAGCCACGATGACGGAGGAAGCAGCAGCCACGACGACGGAGGGAGCAGCAGCTACGACGACGGAGGGAGCAGCAGCCACGACGACGGAGGGAGCAGCAGCCACGACGACGGAGGGAGCAGCAGCCACGACGATGGAGGGAGCAGCAGCCACGACGATGGAGGGAGTGAGCAGCAGCTACGACGACGGAGGGAGCAGCAGACACGATGACGGAGGGAGCAGCAGCCACGACGACGGAGGGAGCAGCAGCCACGACGACGGAAGGAGCAGCAGCCACGACGACGGAGGGAGCAGCAGCCACGACGACGGAAGGAGCAGCAGCCACGACGACGGAGGGAGCAGCAGCCACGACGACGGAGGGAGCAGCAGCCACGACGACGGAGGGAGCAGCAGCCACGACGACGGAGGGAGCAGCAGCCACGACGACGGAGGGAGCAGCAGCCACGACGACGGAGGGAGCAGCAGCCACGACGACGGAGGGAGCAGCAGCCACGACGACGGAGGGAGCAGCAGCCATGACGTTAACACTGAAGATATGGTTCAAAGGAAAAAAAACACTGAAGAAACGACGATTCAAACACACACAAAAAAATAAAACGAAAAAAGAATACTCCGAGGAAACGATGTTGTTAAAAAAAATCGGGAATTAAGAAGTGATAGAAACACAACGAAAAACGAAATAAAACATCAAGGTAAGCGTTAATGCCTTTGGTGTTGTATGTTGGGTAGGGCTGCTGACTTCTCTGGGGTGAAGGAGACTCATCCTGAGCAGCATACAGCACCGAGATAACGCGATATAGCTAGCCTTCACAACACAAAGAAACGGAAAGTAAATAAAAATAGCACCGAAGAATGGAGACCAAAGAAGAATACACCGAAGAAACGACATTTAAAAAAAAAATACACCGAAGAAACGATACAAAGAAAAATACACCGAAGAAACGATACAAAGAAAAATACACCGAAGAAACGATACAAAGAACAATATACTGATGAGACGACGATACAAAGAAATATACACTAAAAGAACGATACATAGAAAAAATTACCTAATAAACGATACTCCAGAAAAATGCACCAAAGAAACGATAGAAAGTACAATACACCGAAGAAACGATACAAAGTAAAATACACCGAAGAAAAGATACAAAAAAAATACACCGAAGAAACGATACAAAGTAAAATACACCGAAGAAACGATACAAAGTAAAATACACCGAAGAAACGATACAAAGTACAATACACCGAAGAAATGATACAAAGTACAATACACCGAAGAAACGATACAAAGTACAATACACCGAAGAAACGATACAAAGTAAAATACACCGAAGAAACGATACAAAGTACAATACACCGAAGAAACGATACAAAGTACAATACACCGAAGAAACGATACAAAGAAAAATTCAGCGAAGAAACGATACAAAGTACAATACACCGAAGAAACGATACAAAGTACAATACACCGAAGAAACGATACAATGTACAATACACCGAAGAAACGATACAAAGTACAATACACCGAAGAAACGATACAAAGAAAAATACACCAAAGAAACGATACAAAGTAAAATACACCGAAGAAACGATACAAAGAAAAATACACCGAAGAAATGATACAAAGTACAATACACCGAAGAAACGATACAAAGTACAATACACCGAAGAAACGATACAAAGTACAATACACCGAAGAAACGATACAAAGTAAAATACACCGAAGAAACGATACAAAGTACAATACACCGAAGAAACGATACAAAGTACAATACACCGAAGAAACGATACAAAGAAAAATACACCGAAGAAACGATACAAAGTACAATACACCGAAGAAACGATACAAAGTACAATACACCGAAGAAACGATACAAAGTACAATACACCGAAGAAACGATACAAAGAAAAATACATAAAGGAAACGATACACAAAAACTCATCGAAGAAAAGATACAAAAAATAAATACACTGATGAAACGGTATAACGTAAAATATACCGATGAAACGACGATACAAGAAAAATAGACCGAAAAAACGATATCGTTAAAAAGTATCGTTAATTAAGAAGTGTTATAAACACATAAAGAAAAGGAAAGAAAATCATGGCAAGCGTTAAGGCCTTTGGTGTTGTATGTTGGGTAGGGTTGCTGACTTCTCTGGGGTGAAGGAAACTCATCCTGAGCAGCATACAGCACCAAGATAAGGCGATATAGCAAGCCTACACAATACAAGGAAACGGAAATTCATGAAAAATAACACCGAAGAATGGACAGCAAAGAAAAATACACCGAAGAAGCGATACAAAGAACAATACACCGAAGAAACGACAATTAAACGAAAAACAGAAAAAAACGGCAAAAAAGAAAAATATACGGGAGAAACGACGATAGAAATAAACATATAGCAAAAAAACGATACAAAGAAAACAACAGCGATGAAACAATACAAACAAAAATACACTGAAGAAACGACGATACAAAAAAAACATGAATAAAACGGTATAAAGAAAAAGATATATACCGAAGAAGCAACAATTGAAAGAAAACTCACAAACGGTACTAAGAAAAATACACCAAAGTAACGATACAAAGAAAAATACATCGAATAAACGAACAAAGAAAAATACACCGAAGAAACGATATTGTTAAAAAAAATCGTTAATTAAGAAGTGATATAAACACTTAAAGAAAAGGAGAGAAAATCAAGGCAAGCGTTAAGGCCTTTGGTGTTGTATGTTGGGTAGGGTTGCTGACTTCTCTGGGGTGAAGGAGACTCATCCTGAGCAGCATACAGCACCGAGATAAGGCTATATAGCTAGCCTTCACAACACAAGGAAACGGAAAGTAAAGAAAAATAACACCGAGGAAAGGATAGCAAAGAAAATACACCGAAGAAAGAATACTACAGAAAAATATATCTAAGAAACGATACAAAGAAATATACACCGAGGAAACGCGACAAAGAACAACACACTGAAGAAACGGTATAAAGAAAAATATACCGATGAAACGACGATGAAAAGAAAAATACATCAAATGAACGATCCAGAGAAAAATTTACCTAAGAAACGATAATACATAAAACTTCACCGAAGAAAAAGTATAAAAAAATATACCGATGGAACGACGATACAAAAAAAAATACAGAGATAAAACGGTATAAAGAAAAAAAAAACGAAGAAACGACGATAAAAATACACCGAAGAAATTATATTACTGATAAAAACACCAAAGAAACGATACACAAAAAATCACCAAAGAAAAGATACAAAGAAAAATACATCGAAGAAACGATACAAAGAAAAATACATCGAAGAAACGATACAAAGAAAAAAACATCGAAGAAACGATACAAAGAAAAATGCTGACATCTCTGGGGTGAAGGAGACTCATCCTGAGCAGCATACAGCACCGAGGTAAGGCGATATAGCTAGCCTTCACAACACAAGGAAACGGAAAGTAAAGAAAAATAACACCGAAGGAAGGATAGCAAAGAAAAATGCACCGAATACTACAGAATAGCACACCTAAGAAGCGATACAAAGAACAACACACTGAAGAAACGGTATAAAGAAAAATATACCGATGAGACGACGATAAAAAGAAAAATACCGTACACCAAATGAACGGTCCAGAGAAAACTTTACCGGAGAAATGATACTACATAAAAATACACCAAAAACGATACAAAGAAAAATGCACCAAAGAAACGGTATAAAGAAACATATACAGAAAAAACGACGTAACAAAGAAAAATACACAAAAGTAACGACAGTACAAAAAATACGTAGAAAAACGGTATGAAGAAAAAGATGCCGAAGAAACGGCGATATAAAGAAAATTCATAAACGGTAGTAAGAAAAAATACACCAAAGAAACGATACAAAGGAAAATACACCGAATCAACGAACAAAGAAGAATACATCGAAAAAGGATATTGTTAAAAAAAATCGTTAATTAAGAAGTGATATAAACATTTGAAGAAAATGAAAAGAATCAAGGCAAGCGTTAAGGCCTTCAGTGTTGTATGTTGGGTAGGGTTGCTGACTTCTCTGGGGTGAAGGAGACTCATCCTGAGCAGCATACAGCACCGAGATAAGGCGATATAGGTAGCCTTCACATCACAAGGAACTAAAAAATAATAATAATAATAATAACATCGAAGTAAGATAGCAAAGAAAAATACACCAAAGGAACGTTCCATATAAAAATTTACCTAAGAAACGATACTACAGAAAAAATACACCAAAAAAAAAAAATAGATACAAAGGAAAATATATCGAAGAAACGGCATAAAGAAAAATATACCGAAGAAACGACGATAAAAATAAAAATACACTGAAGAAACGACGATACAAGAAATACACCGCAGAAAGGATACAAAGAAAAATACACCGAAGAAACAATACTACAGAAAAGACACCAAATAAATCAAAGAAAGAAACATACACCGAAGAAAAGATACAAAGAATAATACACTGAAGAAACGGTGTAAAGAAAAATATACCGATGAAACAACAATACAAAGAAAATACACCAAATGAGCGATCCAGAGAAAAAAATACCTAAGAAACGATACTACAGAAAAATACGCCAAAAAAAAAAGATACAAAGAAAAATACAACGAAGAAACGGTATACAGGAAAATATACGAAAGAGTGACGATACAAATAAATATGCACAGAAGAAACGACGATACACATAAATATTCACAGAAGAAACGACGATACACAGAAATATGCAGAGAAGAAACGACGATACACAGAAATATACACAGAAGAAACGACGATACACAGAAATATACACAGAAGAAACGACGATGCACAGAAGAAACGACGATACACAGAAATATACACAGAAGAAACGACGATACACAGAAATATACACAGAAGAAACGACGATGCACAGAAATATGCACAGAAGAAACGACGACACAAAGAATTATGCACAGAAGAAACGACGATACACAGAAATATACACAGAAGAAACGACGATGCACAGAAATATGCACAGAAGAAACGACGACACAAAGAATTATGCACAGAAGAAACGACGATACACAGAAACATGCACAGAAGAAACGATAATACACAGAAATATGCACAGAAGAAACGACGATACACAGACATATGCACAGAAGAAACGACGATACACAGAAATATGCACAGAAGAAAAGACGATACAAAAACTACATATAAAAAACGTTATAATGAAAATATACCGAAGAAACGGTATAAAGACAAATACACCGAAGAAACGACGATACAAAAAATAGAAAAAAACGGTATAAAGAAAAATATACAGAAGAAACGATGATATGAAAAAAAAACCGCTATAAAGAAAAATATACCGAAGAAACGACGATACAAATAACAAATACACAGAAGAAACAACAATACAAAAAAAAAACGGTATAAAAAATATACCGAAAAAACGAGGATACAATAAAATAAACAGAAGAAACGACTATAAAAAAAGAAAAAACGGTATAAAGAAAAATGTAGAGAAGAAAACGACGATACAAATAAAATTATACAAAAGAATTAAGAAGTGATAGAAACATTTAAAGAAAAGGAAACTAATGAAGGCAAGCGTTAGGGCATTTTTGTTGTATGTTGGGTAGGGTTGCTGACTTATCTGGGGTGAAGGAGACTCATCCTGAGCAGCATACAGCACTGACATAAGGCGATATAGCTAGCCTACACAACACAAGAAAACAGAAAATTAAGAAAAAATACACCGAAGAAAGGAAAGTATAAGAAAATACGGGAATTAAGAAATGATGAAAACGGAAGAGGAAGCAACGGCAGAATAAGCAAAAGCAGTGAATGACAACGAATCATATTTGGCGGAAGAAAGAGAAAAAGCACCAGCAGCGTGAGAGTGCTTGGCGGTGGTGTCTGTTGTTGTGTGTGCGTGCCCGGCGGTGGTGTCTGTTGTTGTGTGTGTGTGCCTGGCGGTGGTGTCTGTTGTTGTGTGTGTGTGCCCGGCGGTGGTGTCTCTTGTGTGTGTGTGCCGGCGGTGGTGTCTGTTGTTGTGTGTGTGTGCCCGGCGGTGGTGTCTGTTGTTGTGTGTGTGTGCCTGGCGGTGGTGTCTGTTGTTGTGTGTCTGTGACTGGCGGTGGTGTCTGTTGTTGTGTGTGTGCCTGGCGGTGGTGTCTGTTGTTGTGTGTGTGTGCCCGGCGGTGGTGTCTGTTGTTGTGTGTGTGTGCTTGGCGGTGGTGTCTGTTGTTGTGTGTGTGTGCCCGGCGGTGGTGTCTGTTGTTGTGTGTGTGTGCTTGGCGGTGGTGTCTGTTGTTGTGTGTGTGCTTGGCGGTGGTGTCTGTTGTTGTGTGTGTGTGCCCGGCGGTGGTGTCTGTTGTTGTGTGTGTGTGCCTGGCGGTGGTGTCTGTTGTTGTGTGTGTGTGTGCTTGGCGGTGGTGTCTGTTGTTGTGTGTGTGTGCCCGGCGGTGGTGTCTGTTGTTGTGTGTGAGTGCCTGGCGGTGGTGTCTGTTGTTGTGTGTGTGCTTGGCGGTGGTGTCTGTTGTGTGTGTGTGCCAGGCTTTTGTGTGTGTTGTGTGTGTGTGCTCGGCGGTGGTGTGTTTTTGTGTGTGTGTGTGCCCGGCGGTGGTGTCTGTTGTTGTGTGTGTGTGTGCCCGGCGGTGGTGTCTGTTGTTGTGTGTGTGTGTGCCCGGCGGTGATGTCTGTTTTTGTGTGTGTGTGCCCGGCGGTGGTGTCTGTTGTTGTGTGTGTGCTTGGTGGTGGTGTCTGTTGTTCTGTTTGTGTGCCCGGCGGTGATGTCTCTGTGTGTGTGCCGGCGGTGGTGTTTGTTGTTGTGTGCGTGTGCCCGGCGGTGGTGTCTGTTGTTGTGTGTGTGTGCCCGGCGGTGGTGTCTGTTGTTGTGTGTGTGTGCCCGGCGGTGGTGTCTGTTGTTGTGTGTGTGTGTGCCCGGCGCTGGTGTCTGTTGTTGTGTGTGTGTGCCCGGCGGTGGTGTCTGTTGTTGTGTGTGTGCTTGGCGGTGGTGTCTGTTGTTGTGTGTGTGTGCCCGGCGGTGGTGTCTGTTGTTATGTGTGTGTGCCTGGCGGTGGTGTCTGTTGTTGTGTGTGTGCCCGGCGGTGGTGTCTGTTGCTGTGTGTGTGTGCCCGGCGGAGGTGTCTGTTGTTGTGTGTGTGTGCTTGGCGGTGGTGTCTGTTGTTGTGTGTGTGTGAGCGGCGGTGGTGTTTGTTGTTGTGTGTGTGTGTGCCCGGCGGAGGTGTTTGTTGTTGTGTGTGTGTGCTTGGCGATGGTGTTTGTTGTTGTGTGCGTGTGGCCGGCGGTGGTGTCTGTTGTTGTGTGTGTGTGCTTGGCGGTGGTGTCTGTTGTTGTGTGTGTGCCCGGCGGTGGTGTTTGTTGTTGTGTGCGTGTGCTTGGCGGTGGTGTCTGTTGTTGTGTGTGTGTGCCCGGCGGTGGTGTCTGTTGTTGTGTGTGTGTGCCCGGCGGTGGTGTCTGTTGTTGTGTGTGTGTGCCCGGCGGTGGTGTCTGTTGTTGTGTGTGTGCCCGGCGGTGGTGTCTGTTGTGTGTGAGTGCCCGGCGGTGGTGTCTGTTGTTGTGTGTGTGTGTGTGCTCGGCGGTGGTGTCTTTTGTTGTGTGTGCCCGGCGGTGGTGTCTGTTGTTGTGTGTGTGCCCGGCGGTGGTGTCTGTTGTTGTGTGTGTGTGCCCGGCGGTGGTGTCTGTTGTTGTGTGTGTGTGCCCGGCGGTGGTGTCTCTTGTGTGTGTGTGCCGGCGGTGGTGTCTGTTGTTGTGTGTGTGTGCTTGGCGGTGGTGTCTCTTGTGTGTGTGTGCCGGCGGTGGTGTTTGTTGTTGTGTGCGTGTGCCCGGCGGTGGTGTCTTTTATTGTGTGTGTGTGCCCGGCGGTGGTGTCTGTTGTTGTGTGTGTGCCCGGCGGTGGTGTCTGTTGTTGTGTGTGTGTGCCCGGCGGTGATGTCTGTTTTTGTGTGTGTGCCCGGCGGTGGTGTCTGTTGTTGTGTGTGTGTGCTTGGTGGTGGTGTCTGTTGTTGTGTGTGTGTGCCCGGCGGTGGTGTCTTTTGTGTGTGTGTGCCGGCGGTGGTGTTTGTTGTTGTGTGCGTGTGCCCGGCGGTGGTGTCTGTTGTGTGTGTGTGCCCGGCGGTGGTGTCTGTTGTTGTGTGTGTGTGCCCGGCGGTGGTGTCTGTTGTTGTGTGTGTGTGCCAGGCGGTGGTGTCTGTTGTTGTGTGTGTGTGCCCGGCGGTGGTGTCTGTTGTTGTGTGTGTGCTTGGCGGTGGTGTTTGTTGTTGTGTGTGTGCCCGGCGGTGGTGTCTGTTGTTATGTGTGTGTGCCTGGCGGTGGTGTCTGTTGTTGTGTGTGTGTGCCCGGCGGTGGTGTCTGTTGCTGTGTGTGTGTGTGCCCGGCGGTGGTGTCTGTTGTTGTGTGTGTGTGCTTGGCGGTGGTGTCTGTTGTTGTGTGTGTGCCCGGCGGTGGTGTTTGTTGTTGTGTGTGTGTGCCCGGCGGAGGTGTTTGTTGTTGTGTGTGTGCTTGGCGATGGTGTTTGTTGTTGTGTGCGTGTGGCCGGCGGTGGTGTCTGTTGTTGTGTGTGTGTGCTTGGCGGTGGTGTCTGTTGTTGTGTGTGTGCCCGGCGGTGGTGTTTGTTGTTGTGTGCGTGTGCTTTGCGGTGGTGTCTGTTGTTGTGTGTGTGTTCCCGGCGGTGGTATCTGTTGTAGTGTGTGCTTGGCGGTGGTGTCTGTTGTTGTGTGTGTGTGCTTGGCGGTGGTCTCTGTTGTTGTATGTGTGTGCCCGGCGTTGGTGTTTGTTGTTGTGTGTGTGTGCCCGGCGATGGTGTCTGTTGTTGTGTGTGAGTGCCCGGCGGTGTTGTCTGTTGTTGTGTGTGTGTACCCGGCGGTGGTGTCTGTTGTTCTGTGTGTGCCCGGTGGTGGTGTCTGTTCTGTGTGTGGCGGGCGGTGGTGTCTGTTGTTGTGTGTGAGTGCCCGGCGGTGGTGTCTGTTGTTGTGTGTGTGCCCGGCGGTGGTGTCTGTTGTTGTGTGTGTGTGCCCGGCGGTGGTGTCTCTTGTTGTGTGTGTGTGCCTGGCGGTGGTGTCTGTTGTTGTGTGCGTGTGTTGGCTGTGGTGTCTGTTGTTGTGTGTGTGTGCCCGGCGGTGGTGTCTGTTGTTGTGTGTGTGTGCCCGGCGGTGGTGTCTCTTGTGTGTGTGTGCCGGCGGAGGTGTTTGTTGTTGTGTGCCTGTGCCCGGCGGTGGTGTCTGTTATTGTGTGAGTGTGCCCGGCGGTGGTGTCTGTTGTTGTGTGTGTGTGCCCGGCGGTGGTGTCTGTTTTTCTGTGTGTGTGCCCGGCGGTGGTGTCTGTTGTTGTGTGTGTGTGCTTGGCGGTGGTGTCTGTTGTTGTGTGTGCGTGCCCGGCGGTGGTGTCTGTTGTTGTGTGTGTGTGCCCGGCGGTGGTGTCTGTTGTTGTGTGTGTGTGCCTGGCGGTGGTGTCTGTTGTTGTGTGTGTGTGCGAGGCGGTGGTGTCTGTGGTTTTGTGTGTGTACCGGGCGGTGGTGTCTGTTGTTTTGTGTGTGCCCGGCGGTGGTGTCTGTTGTTGTGTGTGTGTGCTTGGCGGTGGTGTCTGTTGTTGTGTGTGTGTGCCCGGCGGTGGTGTCTGTTGTTGTGTGTGGCTGCCCGGCGGGGGTGTGTCTTTTGGTGTGTGTGTGTGCCCGGCGGTGGTGTCTGTTGTTGTGTGTGTGTGCTTGGCGGTGGTGTCTGTTGTTGTGTGTGTACCCGGCGGGGGTGTCTGTTGTTGTGTGTGTGTGCGCGGTGGTGTCTGTTGTTGTGTGTGTGCCTGGCGGAGGTGTCTGTTGTTGTGTGTGTTTGCCCGGCGGTGGTGTCGGTTGTCATGTGTGTGTGCGTGGCGGTGGTGTCTGTTGTTGTGTGTGTGTGCCCGGCGGTGGTGTCTGTTGTTGTGTGTGTGTGCTTGGCGGTGGTGTCTGTTGTTGTGTGTGTGCCCGGCGGGGGTGTCTGTTGTTGTGTGTGTGTGCCCGGCGGTGGTGTCTGTTGTTGTGTGTGTGTGCCTGGCGGTGGTGTCTGTTGTTGTGTGTTGGTGCCCGGCGGTGGTGTCTGTTGTGTGTGTGTGCCCGGCGGTGGTGTGTGTTGTTGTGTGTGTGTGTGTGCCCGGCGGTGGTGTCTGTTTTTTGTGTGTGCCCGGCGGTGGTGTCTGTTGTTGTGTGTGTGCCCGGCGGTGGTGTCTGTTGTTGTGTGTGTGTGCCCGGCGGTGGTGTCTGTTGTTGTGTGTGTGTGCCCGGCGGTGGTGTCTGTTATGTGTGTGTTCCCGACGGTGGTGTCTGTTGTTGTGTGTGTGCTTGGCGGTGGTGTGTGTTGTGTGTGTGTGCCAGGCGGTGGTGCCTGATGTTGTGTGTGTGCCCGGTGGTGGTGTCTGTTGTTGTGTGTGTGTTCCCGGCGGTGTGGTCTGTTGTTGTGTGTGTGTGCCCGGCGGTGGTGTCTGTTGTTGTGTGTGTGTGCCCGGCGGTGGTGTCTGTTGTTGTGTGTGTGTGGCGGGGGGTTGTGTTGTTGGGTGTGTGCGTGTGCTTTGCGGTGGTGTCTGTTGTTGTGTGTGTGTGCCCGGCGGTGGTGTCTTGTTGTGTGTGTGTGCTTGGCGGTGGTGTCTGTTGTTGTGTGTGTGTGCCCGGCGGTGGAGTCTGTTGTGTGAGTGTCCTTGGCGGTGGTGTCTGTTGTTGTGTGAGTGTGTGAGTCGGTGTTGTCTGTGGTTGTGTGTGTGTGTGCCCGGCGGTGGTGTCTGTTGTTGTGTGTGTGTGCCCGGCGGTGGTGTCTGTTGTTGTGTGTGTGTACCCGGCGGGGGTGTCTGTTGTTGTGTGTGTGTACCCGGCGGTGGTGTCTGTTGTTGTGTGTGAATGCCTGGCGGTGGTGTCTGTTGTTGTGTGTGTGTGCCCGGCGGTGGTGTCAGTTGTGTTTGTGTGCACCTCGGAGGTGTCTGGTGTTGTGTGTGTGCTTGGCGGTGGTGTCTGTTGTTGTGTGTGTGCCCGGCGGTGGTGTCTGTTGTTGTGTGTGTGTGGTGTCTGTTGTTGTGTGTGTGTGTGCTGCGCGGTGGTGTCTGTTGTTGTGTGTGTGTGCCTGGCGGTGGTGTCTGTTGTTGTGTGTGTGTGCTTGGTGGTGTCTGTTGTTGTGTGTGTGTGCCCGGCGGTGGTGTCTGTTGTTGTGTGTGTGTTTGCGGTGGTGTCTGTTGTTGTGTGTGTGTGCCGGCGGTGGTGTCTGTTGTGTGTGTGCCTGGCGGTGGTGTCTGTTGTTGTGTGTGTGCTTGGCGGTGGTGTCTGTTGTTGTGTGTGTGTGCCCGGCGGTGGTGTCTGTTGTTGTGTGTGTGTGCCCGGCGGTGGTGTCTGTTGTTGTGTGTGTGTGCCCGGCGGTGGTGTCTGTTGTTGTGTGTGTGTGCCAGGCGGTGGTGTCTGTTGTTGTGTGTGTGCCCGTGGTGGTGTCTGTTGTTGTGTGTGTGCCTGGCGGTGGTGTCTGTTGTTGTGTGTGTGTGCCCGGCGGTGGTGTCTGTTGTTGTGTGTGTGCCCGGCGATGGTGTCTGTTGTTGTGTGTGTGCCCGGCGGTGGTGTCTGTTGTTGTGTGTGTGTGCCTGGCGGTGGTGTCTGTTGTTGTGTGCGTGTGTGCTTGGCGGTGGTGTCTGTTGTTGTGTGTGTGTGCCCGGCGGTGGTGTCTGTTGTTGTGTGTGTGTGCCCGGCGGTGGTGTCTGTTGTTGTGTGCCTGGCGGTGTTTGTTGTTGTGTGTGTGCCCGGCGGTTGTGTCTGTTGTGGTGTGTGTGCCCGGCGGTGGTGTCTGTTGTTGTGTGTGTGTGCCCGGCGGTGGTGTCTGTTGTTGTGTGTGTGTGCCCGGCGGTGGTGTCTGTTGTTGTGTGTGCTTGGCGGTGGTGTCTGTTGTTGTGTGTGTGTGCCTGACGGTGGTGTCTGTTGTTGTGTGAGTGTGCCCGGCGGTGGTGTCTGTTTTTGTGTGTGTGTGCCTGGCGGTGGTGTGTGTTGTTGTGTGAGTGTGTGCTTGGCGGTGGTGTCTGTTGTTGTGTGTGTGTGCCCGGCGGTGGTGTCTGTTGTTGTGTGTTCCCGGCGGTGGTGTCTGTTGTTGTGTGTTGGTGGGGGTGGTGTCTGTTGTTGTGTGTGTGTGCCCGGCGGTGGTGTCTGTTGTTGTGTATGTGTGCCCGACGGTGGTGTCTGTTGTTGTGTGTGTGTGCCCGGCGGTGGTGTCTGTTGTTGTGTGTGTGCTTGGCGGTGGTGTCTGTTGTGTGTGTGTGCCTGGCAGTGGTGTGTTTTGTGTGTGTGCCCGGCGGTGGTGTCTGTTGTTGTGTGTGTGTGCCCGGCGGTGGTGTCTGTTGTTGTGTGTGTGTGCCTGGCGGTGGTGTCTGTTGTTGTGTGTGTGTGCCCGGCGGTGGTGTCTGTTGTTGTGTGTGTGTGCCCGGCGGTGGTGTCTGTTGTTGTGTGTGTGTGTGCTTGGCGGTGGTGTCTGTTGTTGTGTGTTCCCGGCGGTGGTGTCTGTTGTGTGTGTGTGCTGGGCGGTGGTGTCTGTTGTTGTGTGTGTGTGCCCGGCGGTGGTGTCTGTTGTTGTGTGTGGGCCCGGCGGTGGTGTCTGTTGTTGTGTGTGTGTGCCCGGCGGTGGTGTCTGTTGTTGTGTGTGTGTGCCGGCGGTGGTGTCTGTTGTTGTGTGTGTGTGCCCGGCGGTGGTGTCTGTTGTTGTGTGTGTGTGCTTGGCGGTGGTGTCTGTTGTTGTGTGTGTGCCCGGCGGTGGTGTCTGTTGTTGTGTGTGTGTGCCTGGCGGTGGTGTCTGTTGTTGTGTGTGTGTGCCCGGCGGTGGTGTCTGTTGCTGTGTGTGTGTGTGCCCGGCGTAGGTATATGTTGTAGTGTGTGGTTGGCGGTGGTATCTGTTGTTTTGTGTGTGCCCGGCGGTGGTGTCTGTTGTTGTGTGTGTGTGTGCCCGGCGGTGTTTGTTGTGTGTGTGTGCTTGGCGGTGGTGTCTGTTGTTGTGTGAGTGTGCCTGGCGGTGGTGTCTGTTGTTGTGTGTGTGCTTGGCGGTGGTGTCTGTTGTTGTGTGTGTGTGCCCGGCGGTGGTGTCTGTTGTTGTGTGTGTGTGCTTGGCGGTGGTGTCTGTTGTTGTATGTGTGCTTGGCGGTGGTGTCTGTTGTTGTGTGTGTGCTTGGCTGTTGTGTCTGTTGTTGTGTGTGTGCTTGGCGGTGGTGTCTGTTGTTGTGTGTGTGTGCTTGGCGGTGGTGTCTGTTGTTGTGTGTGTGTGCCCGGCGGTGGTGTCTGTTGTTGTGTGCGTGTGCCCGGCGGTGGTGTCTGTTGTTGTGTGTTTGTGCCCGGCGGTGGTGTCTGTTGTTGTGCGTTTGTGCCCGGTGGTGGTGTCTGTTGTTGTGTGTGTGTGTGTGCCTGGCGGTGGTGTCTGTTGTTGTGTGTGTGCCCGGCGGTGGTGTCTGTTGTTGTGTGTGTGCCATGCGGTGGTGTCTGTTGTGTGTGTGTGTGCTGGCGGTGGTGTCTGTTGTTGTGTGTGCCCGGCGGTGGTGTCTGTTGTTGTGTGTGTGCCTGGCGGTGGTGTCTGTTGTTGTGTGTGTGTGCCTGGCGGTGGTTTCTGTTGTTGTGTGTGCCCGGCGGTGGTGTCTGTTGTTGTGTGTGTGCCCGGTGGTGGTGTCTGTTGTGTGTGTGTGCCCGGCGGTGGTGTCTCTTGTGTGTGTGCTGGCGGTGGTGTTTGTTGTGTGTGTGTGCCTGGCGGTGGTGTCTGTTGTTGTGTGCCCGGCGGTGGTGTCTGTTGTTGTGTGTGTGCCGGCGGTGGTGTTTGTTGTTGTGTGTGTGTGCCCGGCGGTGGTGTCTGTTGTGTGTGCCTGGCGGTGGTGTCTGTTGTTGTGTGTGTGTGCTTGGCGGTGGTGTCTGTTGTTGTGTGTGTGCCCGGCGGTGGTGTCTGTTGTTGTGTGTGTGCCTGGCGGTGGTGTCTGTTGTTGTGTGTGTGCCTGGCGGTGGTGTCTGTTGTTGTGTGTGTGCCCGGCGGTGGTGTCTGTTGTTGTGTGTGTGCTTGGCGGTGGTGTCTGTTGTTGTGTGTGTGCCTGGCGGTGGTGTCTGTTGTTGTGTGTGTGCCCGGCGGTGGTGTCTGTTGTTGTGTGTGTGCTTGGCGGTGGTGTCTGTTGTTGTGTGTGTGCCCGGCGGTGGTGTCTGTTGTGTGTGTGCTTGGCGGTGGTGTCTGTTGTTGTGTGTGCCTGGCGGTGGTGTCTGTTGTTGTGTGTGTGCCCGGCGGTGGTGTTGTGTTGTTGTGTGTGTGTGCCCGGCGGTGGTGTCTGTTGTTGTGTGTGTGCCTGGCGGTGGTGTCTGTTGTTGTGTGTGTGCTTGGGGGTGGTGTCTGTTGTTGTGTGTGTGCCCGGCGGTGGTGTCTGTTGTTGTGTGTGTGCCTGGCGGTGGTGTCTGTTGTGTGTGTGCCTGGCGGCGGTGGTGTCTGTTGTTGTGTGTGTGCCTGGCGGTGGTGTCTGTTGTTGTGTGTGTGTGCCTGGCGGTGGTGTCTGTTGTTGTGTGTGTGTGCAAGGCGGTGGTGTCTGTAGTTGTGTGTGCCTGGCGGTGGTGTCTGTTGTTGTGTGTGCCCGGCGGTGGTGTCTGTTGTTGTGTGTGTGCCTGGCGGTGGTGTCTGTTGTTGTGTGTGTGCCCGGCGGTGGTGTCTGTTGTTGTGTGTGTGCCTGGCGGTGGTGTCTGTTGTGTGCGGTGGTGTCTGTTGGTGTGTGTGTGTGCCTGGCGGTGGTGTCTGTTGTTGTGTGTGTGTGCCTGGCGGTGGTGTCTGTTGTTGTGTGTGTGTGCCTGGCGGTGGTGTCTGTTGTTGTGTGTGTGCCGGCGGTGGTGTCTGTTGTTGTGTGTGGGTGCGTGGCGGTGGTGTCTGTTGTTGTGTGCCCGGCGGTGGTGTCTGTTGTTGTGTGTGTGCCCGGCGGTGGTGTCTGTTGTTGTGTGTGTGCTTGGCGGTTGTGTCTGTTGTTGTGCGTGTGTCCCGGCGGTGGTTTCTGTTGTTGTGTGTGTGTGCATGGCGGTGGTGTGTGTTGTTGTGTGTTTGTGCCAGGCGGTGGTGTCTGTTGTGTGTGTGTGCCTGGCGGTGGTGTCTGTTGTTGTGTGTGCCTGGCGGTGGTGTCTGTTGTTGTGTGTGTCTGTTGTGTGTGTGTGTGCCTGGCGGTGGTGTCTGTTGTGTGTGTGTGCCTGGCGGTGGTGTCTGTTGTTGTGGGTGTTTGCCCGGCGGTGGTGTCTGTTGTTGTGTGTGTGCCTGGCGGTGGTGTCTGTTGTTGTGTGTGTGTGCCGGCGGTGGTGTCTGTTGTTGTGTGTGCCTGGCGGTGGTGTCTGTTGTTGTGTGTGCCCGGCGGTGGTGTCTGTTGTGTGTGTGCCTGGCGGTGGTGTCAGTTGTTGTGTGTGTGTGCCTGGCGGTGGTGTCTGTTGTTGTGTGTGTGCTTGGCGGTGGTGTCTGTTGTTGTGTGTGTGCTGGCGGTGGTGTCTGTTGTTGTGTGTGTGCTCGGCGGTGGTGTCTGTTGTTGTATGTGTGTGCCCGGCGGTGGTGTCAGTTGTTGTGTGTGTGTGCCTGGCGGTGGTGTCTGTTGTTGTGTGTGTTTGCCCGGCGGTGGTGTCTGTTGTTGTGTGTTTGTTCAGGGCGGTGGTGTCTGTTGTTGTGTGTATGCTTGGCGGTGGTGTCTGTTGTTGTGTGTGTGCCTGGCGGTGGTGTCTGTTGTTGTGTGTGCGTGGCGGTGGTGTCTGTTGTTGTGTGTGTGCCCGGCGGTGGTGTCTGTTGTTGTGTGTGTGTGCCCGGCGGTGGTGTCTGTTGTTGTGTGTGTGCTGGCGGTGGTGTCTGTTGTGTGTGTGCCTGGCGGTGGTGTTTGTGTGTGTGTGCCCGGCGGTGGTGTCTGTTGTTGTGTGTGTGCGTCGGTGGTGTTTGTTTTTTTGTGTGTGTGTGGCCGGCGGTGGTGTCTGTTGTTGTGTGTGTGTGCTTGGCGGTGGTGTCTGTTGTTGTGTGTGCGCGGCGGTGGTGTCTGTTGTTGTGTGTGTGCTTGGCGGTGGCGTCTGTTGTTGTGTGTGTGCCTGGCGGTGGTGTCTGTTGTTGTCTGTGTGTGCCCGGCGGTGGTGTCTGTTGTTGTGTGTGTGTGCCTGGCGGTGGTGTCTGTTGTTGTGTGTGCTCGGCGGTGGTGTCTGTTGTGTGTGTGTGTGCCTGGCGGTGGTGTCTGTTGTTGTGTGTGTGTGCCCGGCGGTGGTGTCTGTTGTGTGTGTGTGCCGGTGGTGTCTGTTGTTGTGTGCCCGGCGGTGGTGTCTGTTGTTGTGTGTGTGCCCGGCGGTGGTGTCTGTTGTTGTGTGTGTGCCCGGCGGTGGTGTCTGTTGTGTGTGTGTGCCTGGCGGTGGTGTCTGTTGTTGTGTGTGTGCACGGCGGTGGTGTCTGTTGTTGTGTGTTTGTGCTTGGCGGTGGTGTCTGTTGTTGTGTGTGTGTGCCCCGCGGTGGTGTGTGTAGTTGTGGGAGTGTGTGCCCGGTGGTGTCTGTTGTGTGTGTGCCTGGCGGTGGTGTCTGTTGTTGTGTGTGTGTGTGCTGGTGGTTTGTGTCTGTGTGTCTGTGTGTGTGCCCGGCGGTGGTGTCTGTTGTTGTGTGTGTGTGCCTGGCGGTGGTGTCTGTTGTTGTGTGTGAGTGTGCTTGGCGGTCGTGTCGGTTGTTGTGTGTGTGTGCTTGACGGTGGTGTCTCTCTTGTGTGTGTGTGTGCCCGGCGGTGGTGTCTGTTGTTGTGTGTGTTTGTGCCCGGCGGTGGTGTCTCTCTTGTGTGTGTGTGTGCCCGGCGGTGGTGTCTGTTGTTGTGTGTGTGCCCGGCGGTGTTGTCTGTTTTTTTGTGTGCCTGGCGGTGGTGTCTGTTGTTGTGTGTGTCTGCCTTTCGGTGGTGTCTGTTGTTGTGTGTGTGCCTGGCGGTGGGGTCTGTTGTTGTGTTCGTGTGCCCCGCGGTGGTGTGTGTTGTTGTGTGTTTGCCCTGCGGTTGTGTGTGTTTTTGTGTGTGTGCCTGGCGGTGGTGTCTGTTGTTGTGTGTGTGTGCCCGGCGGTGGTGTCTGTTGTTGTGTGTGTGTGCCCGGCGGTGGTGTCTGTTGTTGTGTGCGTGTGCCCGGCGGTGGTGTCTGTTGTTGTGTGTGTGTGCCTGGCGGTGGTGTCTGTTGTTGTGTGTGTGTGCCCGGCGGTGGTGTCTGTTGTTGTGTGTGTGTGCCTGGCGGTGGTGTCTGTTGTTGTGTGTGTGCCCGGCGGTGGTGTCTGTTGTTGTGTGTGTGCTTGGCGGTGGTGTCTGTTGTTGTGTGTGTGCCCGGCGGTGGTGTCTGTTGTTGTGTGTGTGCCTGGCGGTGGTGTCTGTTGTTGTGTGTGTGCCCGTCGGTGGTGTCTTTTGTGTGTGTGTGCCCGGCGGTGGTGTCTGTTGTTGTGTGTGTGTGCTTGGCGGTGGTGTCTGTTGTTGTGTGTGTGTGCCCGGCGGTGGTGTCTGTTGTTGTGTGTGTGTGTGCCCGGCGGTGGTGTGTGTTGTTGTGTGTGTGTGCTTGGCGGTGTTTGTTGTTGTGTGCGTGTGGCGGTGGTGTCTGTTGTTGTGTGTGCTTGGCGGTGGTGTCTGTTGTTGTGTGTGTGCCCGGCGGTGGTGTTTGTTGTTGTGTGCGTGTGCTTGGCGGTGGTGTCTGTTGTTGTGTGTGTGTTCCCGGCGGTGGTGTCTGTTGTTGTGTGTGCTTGGCGGTGGTGTCTGTTGTTGTGTGTGTGTGCTTGGCGGTGGTGTCTGTTGTTGTGTGTGTGTGCCCGGCGGTGGTGTCTTGTTGTGTGTGTGTGTGCCCGGCGATGGTGTCTGTTGTTGTGTGTGTGTGTGCTTGGCGGTGGTGTCTGTTGTTGTGTGTGTGCGCGGCGGTGGTGTCTGTTGTTGTGTGTGTGTGCCCGGCGGTGGTGTCTGTTGTTGTGTGTGCCCGGCGGTGGTGTCTGTTGTTGTGTGTGTGTGCTAGGCGGTGGTGTCTGTTGTTGTGTGTGTGTGCCCGGCGGTGGTGTCTGTTGTTGTGTGTGTGTGCTTGGCGGTGGTGTCTGTTGTTGTGTGTGAGTGCCAGGCGGTGGTGTCTGTTTTTGTGTGTGTGTGCCGGCGGTGGTGTCTGTTGTTGTGTGTGCGTGCCCGGCGGTGGTGTCTGTTGTTGTGTGTGTGTGTGCCTGGCGGTGGTGTCTGTTGTTGTGTGTGTGTGTGCCTGGCGGTGGTGTCTGTTGTTGTGTGTGTGCCCGGCGGTGGTGTCTGTTGTTGTGTGTGTGTGCCCGGCGGTGGTGTCTGTTGTTGTGTTTCTGGGCCCCGGGGTGTTGTTTATCTTGTGTGTGTGCCGGCGGTGGTGTTTGTTGTTGTGTGCGTGTGCCCGGCGGTGGTGTCTTTTGTTGTGTGTGTGTGCCCGGCGGTGGTGTCTGTTGTTGTGTGTGTGCCCGGCGGTGGTGTCTGTTGTTGTGTGTGTGTGCCCGGCGGTGATGTCTGTTTTTTTGTGTGTGTGCCCGGCGGTGGTGTCTGTTGTTGTGTATGTGTGCTTGGTTGTGGTGTCTGTTGTTGTGTGTGTGTGCCCGTAGGTGGTGTGTGTTGTTGTGTGTGTGCCCGGCGGTGGTGTCTGTTGTGTGTGTGTGCCAGGCGGTGGTGTCTGTTATTGTGTGTGTGTGCCCGGCGGTGGTGTCTGTTGTTGTGTGTGTGCCCGGCGGTGGTGTCTGTTGTTGTGTGTGTGTGCCAGGCGCTGGTGTCTGTTGTTGTGTGTGTGTGCCCGGCGGTGGTGTCTGTTGTTGTGTGTGTGTGCTTGGCGGTGGTGTCTGTTGTTGTGTGTGTGTGCCCGGCGGTGGTGTCTGTTGTTATGTGTGTGTACCTGGCGGTGGTGTCTGTTGTTGTGTGTGTGCCCGGCGGTGGTGTCTGTTGCTGTGTGTGTGTGTGCCCGGCGGAGGTGTCTGTTGTTGTGTGTGCTTGGCGGTGGTGTCTGTTGTTGTGTGTGTGTGCCCGGCGGTGGTGTTTGTTGTTGTGTGTGTGTGCCCGGCGGAGGTGTTTGTTGTTGTGTGTGTGTGCTTGGCGATGGTGTTTGTTGTTGTGTGCGTGTGGCCGGCGGTGGTGTCTGTTGTTGTGTGTGTGCTTGGCGGTGGTGTCTGTTGTTGTGTGTGTGCCCGGCGGTGGTGTTTGTTGTTGTGTGCGTGTGCTTTGCGGTGGTGTCTGTTGTTGTGTGTGTGTTCCCGGCGGTGGTATCTGTTGTAGTGTGTGCTTGGCGGTGGTGTCTGTTGTTGTGTGTGTGTGCTTGGCGGTGGTCTCTGTTGTTGTATGTGTGTGCCCGGCGTTGGTGTTTTTTGTTGTGTGTGTGCCCGGCGATGGTGTCTGTTGTTGTGTGTGTGTGCCCGGCGGTGTTGTCTGTTGTTGTGTGTGAGTGCCCGGCGGTGGTGTCTGTTGTTGTGTGTGTGTGCCCGGTGGTGGTGTCTGTTCTGTGTGTGTGCCGGGAGGTGGTGTCTGTTGTTGTGTGTGAGTGCCCGGCGGTGGTGTCTGTTGTTGTGTGTGAGTGCCCGGCGGTGGTGTCTGTTGTTGTGTGTGTGTGCCCGGCGGTGGTGTCTCTTGTTGTGTGAGTGTGCCTGGCGGTGGTGTCTGTTGTTCTGTGCGTGTGTGCTTGGCTGTGGTGTCTGTTGTTGTGTGTGTGTGCCCGGCGGTGGTGTCTGTTGTTGTGTGTGTGTGCCCGGCGGTGGTGTCTCTTGTGTGTGTGTGCCGGCGGAGGTGTTTGTTGTTGTGTGCGTGTGCCCGGTAGTGGTGTCTGTTATTGTGTGAGTGTGCCCGGCGGTGGTGTCTGTTGTTGTGTGTGTGTGCCCGGCGGTGGTGTCTGTTGTTGTGTGTGTGTGCCCGGCGGTGGTGTCTGTTGTTGTGTGTGTGCCGGCGGTGGTGTCTGTTTTTGTGTGTGTGTGCTTGGCGGTGGTGTCTGTTGTTGTGTGTGTGTGCTTGGCGGTGGTGTCTGTTGTTGTGTGTGCGTGCCCGGCGGTGGTGTCTGTTGTTGTGTGTGTGTGCCTGGCGGTGCTGTCTGTTGTTGTGTGTGTGTGTGCTTGGCGGTGGTGTCTGTTATATATAAGACAAAGTCAACCATTCGTGTGCTTTTCAGGGGGTACTATTATAAATTCATTTGAACTCTTGCCTATGAATATTTGAAGATAAGATGTAGAACTCTTGCCTACGTTGAGATAATATTTTGAACTCTAGTGTTGTACATGTTATTGATCGAAGGTAAAGTAGTCATCGTCACGTTAGACTTTGTCATGTGAGTCGACGTTCCAATCTGTATACTCCGCCGGATAGAACAGATTCTGTATAGAGTTCTCTCCGAGTCCAAAAAACGTACACTTGAAAAACGATTTAAGTATAATGTACGACATACACTCTTCTCAGAACATGACGCACTTACTAATTCAGAGCGGTACACTGTGCACGTTCGTTCGGTATTCACATGTTGCTACTCATCACACACGATCACATAATTGACGGAATGTTCACTAGGTCCAGTGAAGGACGGAATTCTTCACACTTCGTGCACTAAAGGTTTGAACAGATTATTGAATTTATATTTACAGACCTTATTGAAGTTCAATCGCAGGCCAGACGCCAGGAGGCGTGAGTTCAGTTGTGTGTTCACATGTGAGCGACGTCTTACTTACTAAAGAGACTTCTCTTCTTGCTTGTTGACATTTGCATCTGCGTGATGTACTTTGATCCATGTTTGTCATTTTAGATCGTATTTCATTGTCATGTCGGTAAACGAACCCGTGCATATGAAAGACCACACATGCAATTAAATAATTCAACCACACATGCAATCACACAATTCACGAGAAACTGCTCTTGGCTCGTCATACGAAGCCGTACACGAAAACGAGAGCAGTCTCTCAATTACAAAAGTAAACCCATATGGTAAAAATAATACACTGATATATTTTGTTTCATCTTTAATACACCAAGACATTTAAATTAACAAAACATCTCTAAATGTACGTAACAACGGCTCAATGATATCTTTCAAATCGTTATTCAGAACCGATTCGTGACTGTCGTTCAATTTAGTTTCATTTTCTCGGTTGAGTGTGTATAGATTTGTTTTACGACGTCGTTCGATGATCCTGTTGACGCACTCTATCGTTTTAACGACAACGGGATGATCGTTTCGAAGGATGCAATTGTTCGTGTCCGATGTTCTGTCGTTGACGAATGCTTTGAGATCGATTCTCACACACATCCATGACCGAGTTGACAAATGAAGTCAAATTGTACCGGTGAAAAATAAACAATAAATACGGACTTAATCTTTTATTTTACTCTTACTGTCCGATACATTCCCATTCAGTCTTTCATACGGAGATATTTCTTCATTTGCTTGATGATTGATTTTTTCATGCATGTCGAAGGTTTTGATCTGGCCTTACGAAACGAAAAACAAAACAATTAAAGATTACGTCAGCAACATATCCATCCAAGCATGCAACAAATCAAAAGAGGAACGGCGCAGAATCGGCTACGGGCAAACTGTCGAAGAAACAAACGTCATCGACACCAACGTGAAATATTTCCAGTGTGTGTTCAACCGGATATACGAATGCTTAATATGTGATGCAGTTAAATATTAAGTGTACAGATTGGAACGTCGACTCACATGACAAAGTCTAACGTCACGATGAACGTGTGTCGTACACAACTTATGCAATGCAACTTATGTGTCGTGGAGACACCCCAGCTATGGATTGTGGAAGCGTCAGGCAATGCAACTGTGACATTCATAACGACAAGGTCTCACATTCACCAAAGTTGTCATCGTCACGTTTGCCTTTTTAAACTAAATTACAGTTGATAAAAATACGGTCTTCGGCGTAACGCTATTTAAGATCATCAAAAATATTAACTAGGACACCGCGTTGTGAACCACCAATAAAAATAGAGTCACTACATTCAGACACCTAGGTTTTAAACGAGTACGCCGCACACAACTTACAGTTGGTGACGACAAACCCAGGTAGGGTGTAGAGAAAGATGTGTCTCAGGTAGGATAGAGAGAAAGATGAGTCTCAATTCAACTGTTTGTTTATAAAACAGTCTCGTCCGAGGGTCAACTTTAAGTTTGGTGTTGTTGTTGCAAGCTAGAAGAAGAAAGGATGTGACTCACGTGATAAGATGAAATGTCAAGTGTTTATTCTACATGTGTGTGAATGTGTTTATTCTACATGTGTGTAAATGCTGAGATGTGTACTAATTTTTAAGATGTAGTTTTTAAGATGTTGAATGTGTATTAAATTTTAAACTTACAGTTGTAAACGAACTCTTCCTGTTGAACCTCTTCCTGTTGTATGTATCTTGTGTGTGTGTATTAAAATGGAACTGTTGTGTGTGAGTGTGTAGTGTATGTAACTTGTGTATGTGTGTGTGATGGAGGTGTTATGTACTGTATATAAATTGTGTTAACATTAGAAATCAAGTCAACCTAAGACATGTGTGCAGACTCTTATGTTACTCCTAAAATAAAAATGGAACTGAAGTTGTGGCTGAAAAAGTCTCTATGTAATTCGTGTGCGTGTGGACTGATAATTATGTATCTGTTATTCGTGTGCGTGTATGTTCTGTAGTAGTGTATGTTTGTTTTACTCCTAAAATAAAAATTTAACTGAAGTCACATCCTTCTTTGCTTCTCTGTTGTACCTGTTCATTAACTCATCCAACACCAGAGAGTTGCATTGTTGGGTGTCTCATCAAACGGTCTTCCGAAGCATGCCGCCAAGAATCTGTAGCTGTAAGAGGACTCACCAAACATCAACAGCAAAAGCACTCGCAGGGAGTGCACACTATATAATGTACATTTGTTAAATAATGTAATGTACGTTTGTTAAAAATAAAACAATGTAATATTTTTTTTATGTAAATATTACATAAATATACGTCCTCATAGAAGACAAATATTAAGATCTTTGCAGATCGCTTTACTACAAATCTTATCCTATTGAGTATTTGTGATTAAGATAACGCCCATGTTTTGGCATGTGTCGATAACGACGCCGATTGATAGCTTACGTCACAGCTTTTCGCGCGTTACTTCGTGTGTGTCAATTACACCCCTGTGATTTGGCATGTATTGATAGGAGACCACGTCACGGTTGCAAGATGATTGTCATAGCTCTTATATGTAGAAATGGTCTTGTCATCGCTCTAGATAATAAGGGTAGGTAAAGTATAGACACTAACTTTCAAGATGGCAGTATTCCACTAGATTTGTAAGGAAATGATAAATGATAAAAATGATAACTAGCTGCAATTTAGAAACAACTCGTTTCCAAACCTTATAACTAACTTAAAAATCTATAGCCAGGAGAAACAACGGTTTAAAGCAAACTTAAAAACTATGCAATGAAACAAGTCGTTTCAAAACAACTTAAAACTATACAATGAAACAACTCGTTTCAAAGCAAACTTAAGACTATACGATGAAACAACTCGTTTCAAAGCAAACTTATAAACTATTGCATTGAAGTCAAGCAGCATCGAGATTGGTGAACTAATCTTCCAACGATGTCAGCGAACAGAATTTCTGGTCGATGCGTGTTAACGAGGAGGACAACGACATCGGTCCGCCGCCGTCTAAGAAGAAGCGACGACGAGTCGACGATACGGCGTCGTCGAACAGCTTAGTAGCGTTGCTCTCTATTCAGTGACCTGCACATCTTTTCAGAATCAGAAGACCTACACATCTTAACTCTCTATTCAGAACTCTCTATTCAGTGACCTGCACATCTTAACTCTCTATTCAGTCTTAACTACAAACCCTAAGGTTTTCAGAATCAGAAGACCTGCACATCTTAACTCTCTATTCAGTGACCTGCACCACTCTCTCTGAACAGCAGCTCTCAACCGCGGTGGGTAAAGTTCATAATCGGTTGATATCTTGGCCTAAAGCGTACATTGGCGCGGGAGGTGGAGGATTAATGGCGTTGAGAAGTTGTTTCATTTTTATATTGTTATATTTTATTTTCAGGTTGTAATATCGAATCAACCTATCTTTTTCTACAAAAGAATCGTATATTTGCTTCAGCATGTTGTATGATCTTATAATGTTAATTTTGGTTTCATCTGAATCGAATGCAGATTAGGTGGACGACGCGACTGGTTCTTCCCACACCAAAGAGTTACCTACTATTTTTAGTTTGTAGATTTTTCAATTTGCCATGTAGTAGCAACAACAAAACAAACGTAAAAGAATCAACTACACTAAAAAACATTCGAAGAATATTGACTCGTCGGACCGAAGAAGATTAACTCAACGCCACTCGAATATTGACTCGTCGGACCGAAGAAGATTAACTCAACGCCACTCGAATATTGACTCGTCGGACCGAAGAAGATTAACTCAACGCCACTCGAATATTGAATCGTCGGACCGAAGAAGATTAACTCAACGCCACTCAACTCAACGCAACAAGACTATTGAATACGATAATGACAAGCTACGATACGATTCTGAACTCTGTAGAGTGTGACACATTCAAGATGTATAGTATTGGTGCAGGTCATCTCGACTTATGCAAAATGTAGAGATATATGTCTTGTGTAGAGTTGCATTAACGATTGTCTGGAATCTGTTAGCACTGCACGACAAGGAAGTCTTAACTTACAATTGCATGTGCGCAGAGAGACCCATGCAAATACCCGTTAGCGTGATCTATGTCCATGAAAAGGGAAGGTTCGTACGGACCAGCGAACGTGAGAGCGTTTCTAACCGCTTCTGAACGCGGGATGCATTGAAACGCTCTTTTGTCTTCGTTATACACGGCTAACGAATTATTTCCCAAATCTTTACACACTTGTTCTGCTTGATTAAAATGCTTAACGGGGTCGAATAAAAATAGAGGGTGTTTGGTGGTCTTCCACAACCCGTAGTTGATGACGTACCGATTCATTTCTTGATGACACGTGGGTTACAAGAGACACAAACGAGAGATGGACTCCAGCAAGATGTCACTCGCCTCCAGCAAGAGAAAACTGCTCTCGAAACCCAACTGAGTGAAAAGAGTAATGACTTTTCGATATTACTGAAAAAACAAGAAGACGAAATTATACGGTTGAACAAACAAATTGAGGCGTGAGGTGATCGTAATCAAATTCTCACCTAAGAGTAACTCTGACAAGATAGTTGTAATCAATGAAACCGAATTGTTGATATCGGTCTCAATGACAGTCGATTTTACGGGCACCAATGTACGCTTTTGACCAAGATATCAACCGATTATGAACTATACCCGTTACATGTGAGACTTTGTCGAATAACGCTACCGATTCTGAACTCAAAATCAGACGACCTGTACGACAAGGTCTCACATTCACCCCAACAGATTCTGAACTCAATGTTTGAAGGGGTTACTATTGTAAGCTCAATTATTATTTTTTCATCTGAACTCAAAATCAGACGACCTGTACGACAAGGTCTCAACTTTATATTCAACTACATCTCCTCTTCAGAGTCTGTTGGTGTAACATATGGGTCACCTCGGAGTACGTTGCACGTTGGATACAATTACGTAGACAAAGTAAAAAGTAAGACTCTTAGGCAAGAGTTCACAATCCGTCTAACGCCGACTCAAAGTCACACATTAACACAACTGGCCGTAGACGCGGTTCAGAATATTTATTTCTCTTTTTCTAGCAACGTTTCCTTTTATAAATCAACGCTGAGGAGTCTCAAAAATTTGAAGGAGTGTGTCAACACTTGTATGCTCATGTTAAAAGTCAACGCAGCAGAGCGGATACCTGCGAGCATACTCTTCTTTTCAAATTACAGCAGCGAGAAGAACGTCTCTCTCTTAGTAAAGAGACGTCGACCTATTTTCGGCGATACTTCACCTTTTCTAAAATTCAAAGAACGTAAAAACGGAGCTAGCCAGGCATGCTTTGCATTTTACTTGTTGATTTTTTCAATGGCGTTGTACGACGTCATCATGATGTTGAAAGAAGGTCAAACCCATCACACACTCTTAACGTCTATAATAGACCGATTAATCGCACCTTTCGGTTACGATTATCAAACCCCGCTCAGGAACTTGCACAGCATGCTCGATTACAGCATAAATCTTAGTGTCAATAACTAAAACCTCGAAGAAGAAGAACTAGAACCTCTTCTTAACTCATCTTGTTCCGTGTATGTCGTCGTTAATAATTTTGAACGCGCCGTGAACTAAAATTCAGGACCTTCAGTTCAGATTAATTAACTAATTTAAAATAAAACATCTCCTTCGTTCTGACATTGCTTTTTTAAATCTAATTAACGTACATTGGAATTAAATTATTTTTCAAAATTAACTCGAATTGTCTATATATACTTAATATTTGCTGGACGTGACAGATTTCCAATTGATAGTTAAGTCTAAAATATTGCTCGTTTTCACGAGGTACATGCAATATAGAACTTTTAGGTCAGGAGTTAAACACCTAGCGAAATCACAAGCAGAAGCGACACCATGAAATCTGACGTTGGTGAATGCGTGACTTCGTTTGTAATATAGACCAATTCTGAGACGCTGGTGAATGCGTGACTTTGTCTGCAACGTAGACCGATTCTGAGTGGTTGATTTGATTCGGAGGCGGTGACCGATTCCGTTTGGTAAATGTGTGCGTTTATCTACAGCGGTGACCAATTCCGGTGTGTGTTGATGTTTGAGTTTGTCTCAATGCTGAGTGTTAGGTGAATGCGTGCTTTTGTCTGAGATGTCGCTTGACTTTGTCGGAAACGTATATTCGGAGAGTTGGGTGATGTTACAGTTGTGTTAATGTGTGACTTTGCGTCGGTGTTAGACGGATTGTGACCTCTTGCCTACGAGTATTACTTTGTCTGAGTAATTGCATTAACGACACAACTTATGCAATGGAGACACCCCAGCAATGGATTGTTAAGCAATGCAACTGCATCGACAAGGTCTCACATTCACCAAAGTTGTGTCATGTGAGTCGACGTTTCAATCCCTACACTCCGCTGTTAGGTAGGCAAGAGTTCAACTTACATACCAAAGTCTAGAATTGAATTGAGTAGAATTGAATAGAGAGTTGAGATGTAATGTAGTTAACTCAGAATCTTATCTGACACTGACAGACACCACGAATCTGTTCGCACAGATTGAACAGATTCTGAATAGTGTTGATTCCTAATATCGTCAGCAGTAGGTTCTCCAGCAATGTCAAATTGCAGATTTCTGAATTTTGTGTATACTTCCGCTTCCAAGAAAGATTTGTAGTGGTTCACATACATCATCTTCAGCGCGTCTACAGCTTCCGGTGTGCGCGAGTAGAGGACCAGGTCAGAATTTTCGACACTGGGTAGAACACGAGCTAACTTCATCATGGGTTGCAGACAGTGGACAGTCAGGTATACTGATCGACAATTTCTACAATCTGTATGTTACGTATTGTAGTGAAAAGCGCAGACAATCTCGAGGCTGTTGACGTGATGATGTATGTAACGACTACCTATCTGTACTGGAGGAGGTTATTACGTTGTATCTAATTCGTTATTACGTTGTTGGAGTTGTTCGTATTCATTTTGCATAAGATCGATCTTGTTTTTATTTTCAGATAATTCTGCGTTCAGTCGGTCTTTCTCTTGGATTATCTTTCGTATATTTGCATTAACTTCTAAGAATTTCTTATCTACATCTTTGTATATCGTCATTATTTGTTGTACTTTGGCAGATGACTTTTCAATTTCTTTCCTTAATTCAGATTTTTCTTCTTCGTGTTTAGTTTGTTGATTTTGTAGCTTTTGTGTTTGTATTTATTTTGTGTTATCATTATTTTGTGTCATCATTAATTAATTAATGTTGGTTATTGTAGTATCACGCAAGCTGAGGTGCTGGGACGCAAAGTGATTGACGTGCGGGTTTGTGCCTGTCCCACACGAGACTTAAAGAGTGACGAACAGGCTGCTGTCTCCAATAAGGGAATCAAGCGCAGGTAGGTATTAGAAATTGTCTTTTGAAAGAGTTTGTTTCTAACATCTCGTGTATCCTGATGAATCCTGATGAACAAATATATTAATAAATTTGTTTAAACAGAATTGTATTTTAATATCTACATGTGCGTTGTGAAACTCTGCTTCTTCTTCAAACTGGTTTTTAATATTCTAGCAACATCCAGCAGCTGAATCCACGTCAAAGCTGAGTCAGACAACGAGGAACATCCAGAATCGAGGACGACACAATCGTTAGTCTTCTGCATGATGCCTCTAGAAGACACCGTAAATATCAATATTCAAATCTACGACGAAGAGTACCCTGTCTACATTACTTTTAACATTTCACGTTCTAAAGTTTTCGGAATCGCTATCAGTTCTTGGAGATTCATAGCTGTAGAAGCAAATATCGTTGATGATAACGGTGACAGATACTTAAAAATTAACTACGGTGTTGACAATGTCATTTCGACTGCAGTTGATAGAACCATAACTAGTTCGTTCAAATTAATTGTGATATACGGAAGACAACATAGTATGGGATGCATCTAAAACTCACTGTCCCTGTACCTCGACTTATGCAAGATGAAGAGATACATGTCTTGACGATTGTCTGGAATCTGTTAGCACTGTACGACAAGGACGACAAGGTCTCACATTCACTGGGCAATTTACTCTTCGAAGCAAGCGATAACTTAATAGCGCCGCCGCAACGATGACCGAAGCCGTAACCATCGAACAAGCAAATTCTTGAAAACATGACAATTAATGAAACGTCTATAAATCAACGAATTGCACAGATGAACCAACAAATTACCGATCTGACCGTAGATAAAGAAAATGCAACCCAAAAAATAACAGAATTGGAGGAAAGTATTAATAACAAGGACGTCGAGATCCAAACATATCAGGAAAACATTATTAACAAAGACGTCGAGATTAAAACACTGAACGATGAAAATTTGATAAATTATCAAAAGTACGTTTCCTGTGAAGCCGAGTACAAAAAGAGCAACGAACTCTTAAAAACACATTATTCACTGAAGGTAACAAAGTAACTGAATTAGAAACACAAGTAACAAGCCTTAGCACCGATAAGTGAAAAGACAAATAAATTGAGTATATGTGAAAAAACTATAAAGAATAATGATTTTAAGATTGCACAGATGAACACATCGCTAGAGAATCTCAAAAAAAAAACCGCTTACTAAAACTTCAGAGATTGACGAATTAAAAAGTAATATAGACAGTCTGAACACTGACAAACTGAATTTGTTAAGAGAACTTAAAAACGAATACGATAATCATACGAATCAGTTAAAAACAGTACAAGCAGATCTAACAAGTTGCAAAAATGAAAAATCTATAATTACTAATGAATTAGTACAATGCAAAACTGAATTATTACAATGCAAAAATATTTGAGTCTAACTTAATTTGGACTCACGCCTAGACTCTATTTTTATTGGTGGTTCACAACGCGGTGTCCAAGTTAATATTTTTGATGATCTTAAATAGCGTTACGCCGAAGACCGTATTTTTATCAACTGTAATTTAGTTTAAAAAGGGGTCTAACTTAGATCGATCCGAATTTATTTTGGATAGAATTTGAGGTGACTCGATAGATACGCCTTGTACGGATACCGTCATGTGCAGTTACATCTTTAATCTGGTAATATTTCGTAAAGAATCCTACCATTCTCCTCCTCTTTTTGTTTTTAAAGTCGACTTTGTAAATCCAAAACACGCACATTTACACACCTGTTCTGCACACAAGACGGAATAAAAAGTAATGTGACCAGCCGGTATTGCTGAAGACCTACAAATAAATTAGGAAAAAGCAAGAGAGCCAAACACCCGAAGAATCACTCTAACACCCGATAACCGATGCTTGATTTCTTATTTTTAGTATTGTTGTTGTCGAACGTCGCGTCCATGACATCCAACAGCGACTTTCCAGCTTCGCCGGACATGAAATCGATCACCGTCGGTCTCTCTCTTACACTACTGGATTTGAGAAACTCCTCGCTCGCGTTACGGTTGTTCAGCATGTAGAACAACATGTAAGCTGAAAGTAAAACCCATTCACTCAACGGAAACTGCTTCACCTTCAAAGTCCCGTGAGTGTTGTCCAGCCACACACCGGTGTGCGTCAGGTAGAGTCTGGGAATTTCGAAATACTTATTGAACACCACACGTCGAAGGTTTTTTTCTTCAGTGCGTCGTTCACCAAAATGGTCTTCAGTCGTCCGTCGAAATCTTTATTGTGTAGCAATTCGATGCCGAATAACGTGTAGCAGACGTCAGACAACTGTTCGAAGTATTTTTGTTCCTTCAATCCATTCCGGATAGCATTTTTGTTGTGCCATTCCAGAAAAATATTCACTTCGGCATATTTTTTATCGACCATCATGGCACTGAAGTCTTTGTGCAATTGCAACCAGAGATATAAACTCCCCAGGATGTCTTTCCTGTGAATTAACGGCCACAGCGGTTCGGTTAATATACTCTGCTTACCTGAGTGTAAAGACATCCCCAAAGATTTAATCACCGACGCATTACCTTTCGTTTTACAGCCGAATGTCGAAAGAGTACCGTGTAAGTGTTGCACCGATTTCAAGAGTGATGTAGGTTGTTGAAAATAATAAATATGATGTAAGATATAAACATTTTATTAACCCTGATGTTCACACAATAGTATTCAGAATCCGTCTACAGCTGACACAAAGTCTCGCATTCACCACCATCTGCAACTCTTGAGGGTTTAAGTCATGCAACAACAACACGTATAGTATTCAGAATACGTTTACCACTGACACAAAGTCTCATATTCAAATAATACACTGATATATTTTGTTTCATCTTTAATACACCAAGACATTTAAATTAACAAAACATCTCTAAATGTACGTAACAACGGCTCAATGATATCTTTCAAATCGTTATTCAGAACCGATTCGTGACTGTCGTTCAATTTAGTTTCATTTTCTCGGTTGAGTGTGTATAGATTTGTTTTACGACGTCGTTCGGTAGATAAAGAAAATGCAACCCAAAAAATAACAGAATTGGAGGAAAGTATTAATAACAAAGACGTCGAGATCCAAACATATCAGGAAAGCATTATTAACAAAGACGTCGAGATTAAAACATTGAACGATGAAAATTTGATAAATTATCAAAAGTACGTTTCCTGTGAAGCCGAGTACAAAAAGAGCAACGAACTCTTAAAAACCACATTATTCACTGAAGGTAACAAAGTAACTGAATTAGAAACACAAGTAACAAGCCTTAGCACCGAATTAAGTGAAAAGACAAATAAATTAAGTATATGTGAAAAAAACTATAAAGAATAATGATTTTAAGATTGCAGTGTATTTGCACTGTGTGTATTTGCACTGTGTATGAAGTTATTGTGTGTATTTGCAGCGCTGTGTGTATTTATTATATTTGCATTGTGTCTGTGTATTTGCAGTACTGTGTGTATTTGCACTGTGTGTATTTGCACTGTGTGTATTTGCACTGTTTTTATTTACACTGTGTGTATTTGCACTGTGTGTATTTGCACTGTTTGTATTTACACTGTGTGTGTTTGCACTGTGTGTATTTGCAGTACTGTGTGTATTTGCAATGTGTGTATTTGCATCGTGTATTTGCAACACTGTGTTTGCAGTGTGTGTATTTCCTGTCTCGAAAGTTTAATACGGTTCGTGGAAATAACAACGAATACCCTGTCAAGACCCGCTCTGCGTTATATGTACACAAACCGCGGGACAATATTTACTTCGTGATCGATACTAAAAACGTATTACATCTTAACTCTATTTTGGGATCCAACATTGATCTCGACATCAATTGTGCAGTTATCGACATGTAGCAGCAGTCAGTTGCTCGGATGGGCACGACATCTTTTTGCAAACGAACAGATGAGACAAAGTCACACATTCACTAGCAGCAGCCAGGTACTCTGATGATCAATTCGTCTTGTTACACCCATAACATCTGAACTCTAGCAATTCGTCTTGTTAGTTGTCGACATGTCACGACATCGTCTTCTTACACCTCACAGTCTACTACATCTCCACATCTACTACATCTTAACTCTAAGTAATTGTGTGACTTTGTTTCAACAGTCAACTGAAATTCTACTATATGTACATAACCCGAGATTCATGTACATAACCCGAAATGAATATTATCTTCTCACTTGGTTGCATTGCTTACACCTCTCATTGCAATGATTATGTGTAATAAATAAAAATAAGAATTTACAGAATGTTTTAGTTTACTCACATCATGTCGTGTCATGGTGGCATCTTAGGTCTTCGGCGGGTGGCGAACGTCTGACTTTGTACAACGGAGTGAATCGGAGACTTTGTTCTACACGTCGACAGATTCCGTCATGAGATTTGTTCTACAGAGTCTGAGACTTTGTTCCACTGATGTCTGTCATTTGATTGTCTAACTTAGTATGACGGAGAGTGAATGTGAGACTTTGTTCTACATGTTTACAGATTCCTAAACCGTGTGAATGTGCCGTCATGTGGCATATTAAGCCTTCGGCGAACGTCTGACTCTGTATGACGGAGTGAATGTGAGACTTTGTTCAACATGTCGACAGATTGTGGCATCAGAATTAGTTTTAGAGTTCACCATGGCATTGACGAAGAGTTTGACAGGGAGCATGATAGGAGAGTACCATTCGTATTTGCGTCCAGCTGCTATTTTCGATTCTATCTTCGTCTTCGAAATTTATAGTTTTCATTATGATTGTCAGAGCGTCGCTGTCGAAAGTGCTATCCGGTTCGTTCAATTGCTTTTCGTTTTTCACCACGGTCTCGTATATGATCTGTTTGTTTTTGTTGAATATTTCGATATGAGTCTTAATGTTCTGGATGAAGTTCTTTCTCGTGTTTTCTCTTTCAACTCTAGTCTTTGTCACCTCTGCATTGTCGTTTCGGATCTCCTTGCGTTTGGAAGGCTTACTAGCCATGTACTTTCTGAAGAACCCGCTGGTCGATTCGACGTCCCACGTTTCGATCAACGTGACGTTACCTTTCTCTGGGAAGACTCATGAAGTACGGGATCGACTCGGTCTCTTGCATTTTAAAGAACGTCATATCGGTTCACAACGTAATGCATTATTTTGTCGTTTCTTTGCTCGAAGTGATAAAATCTAAATTCAAATCAGCGGCCGTCGGTAAAAAGGGAATCATGTTCTACCAACGAATCATTTCGATTTTAGCCTCGCTGAAAGAATTGGTCCTGTGCTCCTGCGAGAAAATTGAATGGCTCTCTACCAGGTGCAGTCGCTCGTCGGTCCGTACGGGTGAAACCTACTTGACCGTCACTTCAAATTCGTTGGAACGATGCGTTTACTGTAACAGGGCGGGACAGGGAACGTCACCCATTATCGGCAGATACAAGAATCAGTTGAACAAGCGCTACAGAGTCAAGTTCAAAAATTTGATTAACGAGATATTGAAGAAGAGGTTAAATGACAACAATGTAAAAGACCTTTTCGTCACGCGATGCAAGAACACCAACAGAAAATCCGTTGCGAAATCGAGTCGAGTCGCACAGAGAGAAACCGAGAACAACGAAGAGAGTCCGGCGTGGAACAGACGCCTGCAAATCTAGCCAAAGTTGGATTTTATTACTTGGGTAATATTCCTTTTACATATTGGTTCAACAATATTTTTGGCAATATTAAGGATTCAACATTTATTACTTCTATTTTTCAACATTTACTACTTCTATTATTACTCTTACAGGTGTGGGTGACAACGTGAGGTGCTATCATTGTGGTCTTTCGCTGAGAAACTGGCGTAAAGGCGATCCCTTAATAGAACACATATACCACAATCCAGATTGTTACTTCATGCAGTTCACCAATGATCCTCTCTTCATCGAACAGGTTAGTATTGAACAATTTCGTTCAATACACGCGTGTCAAACAACATATGTTACACGCGCTCGTTATTTATTTTAATTTGTTAATTCCAGGTGTTGTACAAGAAGAGGATGGAGGAACCCGTTATCGAAAGGAAAGAGTTCGACTGGAGTACAGTGAAGCAACTCGTAAAACAAGTGATCTCGATCGCATCTGACATTTCGTAATCTCCGTTACCGTCCCCTCTGTTTGTTCTCAAAAACATTAACCAATTCTGATTGGAAATTTTTGTATTTGTCCAACAAGTGTTTCTTAATTCTGTTGTTGTTGTTAAGATGATGATTAATGGCGTTGAGAAGTTGTTTAATTTTTATATTGTTATATTTTATTTTCAGGTTGTAATATCGACTCAACCTATCTTTTTCTACCAAAGAATCGTGTATTTGCTTCAGCACGTTGTATGATCTTATAATGTTAATTTTGGTTTCATCTGAATCGAATGCAGATTGCAGCTGTGTAAATTTAGATTAGTTTAGAACAAATTAAATGTATGTGATTTTGATTTTTTACGCAGTCTTCTGTTAACGTAACCCATGAAACAAAGATAACTAACCCATGAAACAAAGATGACTATGTTAAACGGATTTATATACAAATGATGAATATACAATTATTTAAAATACTGAATTTAATATCCTACCCTTCAAGTGACATTTATGACATCCTACCTTCCCAGCGCTGACATGAGTGAATGTGGTCAATCGAATTTTGGAGGGGGTCAGACAAAGTCGAACAGAGACACGCCAACACGGTACCAAAGTCGGATATTCATTCACGTAAAGTTGAGATAACATTTTATAATTAACAAGTCATACAAATGAGACGTAAGAACAAGTCATACTCTTTTATCGCCTCCAAGGTGGACCAGATCGATGGATTCCGGTTGCTGTTCCTGCCATCGCTCTGCTCAAATTTTCTAAAGTTGACTTTTGGTAATGGTCGGTGTTCAGAAACACGTTCATCGTTAGAAACCAGTCGTCTCAACCCTGACGGACTGACGACAGTGGAAATCAGGAATCAGCAGACATGCTGCGTTGCATCTGCAACGTACTCGGTCTAGACTTCACAATCTTCGAACAGTCACGTTAGCTTTGTCATGTGAGTCGATGTTCCAATCTGTACACTCTGCTGTTAGGGGAAGAACAGAGTCATGTGAGTCAAACATTTGTTACACCCATGTCAATGTGACGTTCGTCACGTGTTCCAGAATGACCAAAGTCTGCTATGCACACTTCCAGAATGACCATAGTCTGCATTTATTATACACACTTCCAGAATGACCAAAGTCTGCAAAATCTGCATTTGTTACCACCAAAGTCTGTATTTTTTACATGTGATGTACGTCTGTCCAAATAGGCTGTGTTACGTGTTCCCAAATGACAAGGTCTGCATTTGTCGTGGTCACACACACACACACACACAAACACACTTGGACCAATCTAGGATTAAGTAAACACGGTACCTGCTCACGTTGTCTAGTACAAACATAAGTGTCATAGCCGCTCACTCAGTTGTTTGGGTGATGACGTATCGATTCATTTCTTGATGACACGTGGGTCCGAAGGTCCTATCTTCAGGACGAGGCGATGGATTGTTTTAGGAAAATGTCCTTGCAGCACTTCGGACACGTGGACACGGATCAGGGCGCACGACATGCAACAACACCCGTGAGTGCAAGGTTGGAAGATCACGTTCACTGGGTTAAAACACAAGATGCACGGCCAACAATGCACTTGTTGCCGAATGAGTCACCGTGTAATGAAATAAAAAGAATTAAGAAAGCAAAAGGGTTTTATTCACACCAATCTGTAAAACTACACGTCAAGAACTTTTACCTGACAATGCATTACATACACTATTCACACCCAATTGTTTTATTCCCAATGACAAACATTGACTACATACCACTACTCTTTACTGATGATGCATTAGCTATGAACTTTGTAAGTATTTATATAACTGGTTGGGAACAAATTGGACAATCGGTACAGATGTGCAACTGTAGAGGTCTTCAATGCATTCCACACAACTGATGGCGTGTGTACACTGCAAGTCAAATTCTTGAAAACGTGACAATTAATGAAACGTCTATAAATCAACGAATTGCACAGATGACCAACAAATTACCGATCTGACCGTAGATAAAGAAAATGCAACCCAATAAATAACAGAATTGGAGGAAAGTAATAATAACAGACGTCGAGATCCAAACATATCAGGAAAGCATTATTAACAAAGACGTCGAGATTAAAACATTGAACGATGAAAATTTGATAAATTATCAAACGTACGTTTCCTCTGTTTGTTCTCGAGTACAAAATTCAACGAAATTTTGTATTTAGTCCAACAAGTGTTTTAATTCTGTTGTTAAGTTGTTAAGATGAGGATTAATGGCGTTGAGAAGTTGATTAATTTTTATATTGTTATATTTTATTTTTTCAGGTTGTAATATCGACTCAACCTATCTTTTTTCTACCAAAGAATCGTATATTGCTTCAGCACGTTGTATGATCTTATAATGTTAATTTTGGTTTCATCTGAATCGAATGCAGATTGCAGCTGTGTAAATTTAGATTAGTTTAGAAAAATTAAATGTATGTGATTTGATTTTTTTACGCAGTCTTATGTTAACGTAACCCATGGAAACAAAGATGACTAACCCATGAAACAAAGATGACTATGTTAAATCTGATTTATATACAAATGATGAATATACAATTATTTAAATACTGAATTTAATATATCCTCACCCTTCAAGTGACATTTATGACATCCTACCCTTCCAGCGCGTGACATGAGTGAATGTGGTCAATCGAATTTTGAAGGGGGGTCCAGACAAAGTCGAACAGAGACACGCCAACATAATGGTACGAAAGTCGGATATTCATTCACGTAAAGTTGATATAACATTTTATAATTAACAAGTCATACAAATGAGACGTAAGAACAAGTCATACTCTTTTATCGCCTCCAAGGTGGACCGGATCGATCGATTCCCGGTTGCTGTTCCCTGCCATCGCTCTGCTCAAATTTTTCTAAAGTTGACTTTTTAGTAATGGTCGGTGTTCAGAAACACGTTCATCCGTTAGCAAACCAGTCGTCTCAACCCTGACAGGACTGACGACGAGTGGAAATCAGGAATCAGCAGACATGCTGGTGTTGCATCTGCAACGTACTCGGTCTAGGACTTCACAATCTTCAGAATTCCAGTCACGTTAAGCTTTGTCATTGTGAGTCGATGTTCCAATCTGTACACTCTGCTGTTAAGGAAGAACAAAGTCATGAGTCCAACATTTGTTACACCATGTCAATGTGGACGTTCGTCACGTGTTCAGAATGACCAAAGTCTGCTATACACTTCCAGAATGACCAATAAGTCTGCATTTATTATACACACAGGGTAGGCGGTGGCCGAAGTGATAGCGTACTGGACCAACATTCGCCGCATGATGGACGACGCGGGCTCGAATCCTCACGCTACCACTCGGATTTTTCAGTCACCGCCGAGTGGCTTAAAACTACCCACATGCTTCCTGAAGACCACCCATCAACCCGGACTCTGAGGAAGCCATCCAAGCGAATCAGAACGAAGGTTCCGGGGGCAGCATGAGCCAATGCAAGATGGCGCCACTATAAACACTCGCCTGCGCCAGAACGGGCTGGGCCGACCATCAGGCCCCACCTGGAAGAAGCCTTGGGCCGACGCCATCAGGCCCCACCGGGAAGATGCTCTACACGGCGCAATAGGCAACAACGTAAAAAAAAAAAACACTTCCAGAATGACCCAAGTCTGCAAAGTCTGCATTTGTTCCCACCAAAGTCTATGTATTTTTACATGTGATGTACGTCCAAATATATTTGTGTTACGTGTTCCCCAAATGACAAGGTCTGCATTTGTCGGGTCAAGCACACACACACACACAATGCACAAACACACTTGGACCAATCTAGGATTAAGCAACACGGTACCTGCTCACGTTGTCTAGTACAAACATAAGTGTCATAGCCGCTCGCTCCAGTTGTTTAGGAGTGATGACGTATCGATTCATTCTTGATGACACGTGGGTCCCGAGAGGTACTCCCCTGCCGCTGCCTACTCGCACCCAGGGAACACATTTCTCTATTCTAACGCATTTATCAAGTCTTTACTCTCACCTCACTCAATGTCAGATACATTCTCTTTGGCGGAAGGGAAGAGAGAAGATTCTGATTTGAACTTACCTCTTCTGCAAGTGCTCAAGCACATCCACCACTCTAAGAAACCATCTTTCTGTATTTCTCCTTGTTTGTTCACCTTGTGTTCGGCTCTGTCCTCTATCTCTTCCTCATCGTGACGTACACTGAAACGTTGGTGAAGGTCCTATCTTTAGGACAGGCGGTGGATTATTTTAGGAAAGTGTCCTTGCAGCACTTCGGACACGTGGACACGGATCGGGCGCACGACATGCAACAACACCCGTGAGTGCAAGGTTGAAGAATCACGTTCACTGGGTTAGTGGCACACAAGATGCACACAGCCACCTCTGACATCAGATTCATTTTTTCTTAATTTTTTTCGGGGAGCGACTACCTTGTTACTCTCTGTCAGCATCGTGTATAGAACAGCTTTCGCTTCTTGCATGCTAACAGCATCTCTTCTCAGTGAGGAAATGATGTTTAACAGCTGCTCGAATATCGTCGAACCTTGCATCGCCGTTCTGATAGATCTCCGTGACGAAATCACAATTCATGTACTGGTTGATTGCATCTTCGTGTTGCTCAGACACTGATGACACCACGAAGACGCGCGACGACAATTTGGAGATGCCTCTGGGTGACGTAGAACAGGATCATCGTCTGTTTTAATTCCTCAAATAGACGCTGAGGAAAACGACCCGATTCGTGTATGCGCACGTAGTGCAACGGATCGATTTAACACGCAGTGCGTTTCCAATCAGTGTGTTCCTCAGATCGCTTGGGAATGATGATATCTATTTGTTTGGTCTTCAGCGTCGATCAGGCTGTTGTAATTTCCGTTGGGTATGAAGCACTTTACTGATACATTCTTTTGAAACAAAGTGTTCTCGTAATCTTCAGCATTCTCTGAGACAAGTGACAAGTCAGAAAAGTCTGAGGAATAAGCATGCAACACTCGTATAGTATTCAGAATCAGTCTACTGCTGACATAAGTCTCGCATTCACACAACTAGCAACATCTGCAACGCATTTGGTCCAACTCTGAGACAAAGTAAGATTTGTATTCAGAATCACGCAGAATTGGACAGAGATCTTGACACGCAGAGTTCTTTGACACCGACACCCTAAGGTTTTCAGAATCCAGAAGACTGCACATCTTAACTCTCTATTTGAGTTTACAATAGTATCCTGCTCGTTCTCGAAAGTCAAAAGAGTTGGTCGAGAAGACTCTCGATGCGTTTGCGTTTAGTAGATGACGACAACAACAACAACAACGACGATTGACAGATCAATAAAGTTTTTGAAAGCAGCGAGATAGCCAAGACTATCGATTCTAAATTGAGTTGGATTATAGCAACCCTCTGGACATCACGACGCGAAAACAAACATCGGGTCGTCGCTGCAGTCTGCATTCGATTCAGATGAAACCAAAATTAACATTATAAGATGTACAACGTGCTGAAGCAAATATACGATTCTTTGGTAGAAAAAGATAGGTTGAGTCGATATTACAACCTGAAAATAAAATATAACAATATAAAAATTAAACAACTTCTCAACGCCATTAACCCTCATCTTAACTACAACAACAGAATTAAGAAACACTTGTTGGACAAATACAAAATTTCCAATCAGAATTGGTTAATGTTTTTGAGAACAAACAGAGGGGACGGTAAATGGTGCTACAAAATAAAGACAATTTGATTACATGGGTGTTTGATCGTCCCTTGATTCACAAATTTGTGTTTTACCCCCTTACATCCCAACACAGTCACATCCGAACAAAACTTCGTGTATTCCGTTCTTGCCTAACACAGGGAGTACTCTGTTGGATGGCAGTATGTCACAGCGGAACACATTCGAGGAAATGACAACATTCTTATTAACGAAACTGAAAATGTGGTTTTTAGTGCTGACAGAAAAATATAATTTGAACGAGGACGAGTTCGATCCCGAACAGTTCGATGTCGATCAGTTCGATGTCGATCAGAAGGGAAGATCACCACCAGTAGTTTGTCACATACACCCAAGTGAAATAAGAAAGTTTGTCAAATAGAGCCAGAAAGATAGATATCTCTTGAGTAAATTAATATGTCACAAACGAATGTTTGAAACATCGTCTCGGATGTCAACGACGAGACTATATTTGATTTGACCGCCCATGTTAAACAATTAATCGATTCACAATCCGTCTAACGCCGACGCAGTCTGTATTAACCAACTGTAACATCTGCAACCTGGTATAAGTTGAACTCTTGCCTACCTAACAGCGGAATGTAGAGATTGGAACGTCGACTCACATGACAAAGTCAAACGTGACGATGACAACTTTGGAGGTATTGCTCTCGAGCGAGACTTTCACGCTCACATTGACAATGTTCTTCTTAGGATTGGCAGCCACGTACACACTGTCGACCATAATTTTGGTTATTTCTTGAGAAAGGTTTGCAATGATATCCAATTCCTTTCCGCTCACCACTATCATTAAACGACCACCAAGAAGAATAACAACAAAAGACAAACATGGAATTCGAGACTCAGGAAGACTCTGCTAGCAAAGTTGAAACAGGGTTGACACAGCAACAGGAACAACAACCGTCCAAGAAAACAAACAGGACGCAACGCAACAAGCAGGCGAAACCCGAAATGGTCCAGGTACCCACTATTTTGATGGACCTAACACTCACAATTGACTTTACAATAGTAACCCCCTTCAAACATTGAGTTCAGAATCTGTTGATCAGAATTTGTTGGGGTGAATGGAGACCTTGTCGTACAGGTCGCTGATTTTGAGTTCAGAATCGGTAGCGTTATTCGACAAAGTCTCATGTAATAGTTCATAATCGGTTGATATCTTGGCCAAATGCGTACATTGGTAATTTGCGGGAGGTGGAAAGCTTTACCTTTTCCGAGACACATCAAGAAATTGTTTCTGTTCCCAAAACACTCGTTGCCGAAGGACAACAATGCACTTGTTGCCGAATGAGTGCACCGTGTAATGAAATAAAAAATTAAAGAAAACAAAATGGTTTTATTCACACCCAATCTGTAAAACTACACGTCAAGAACTTTTACCTGAAAATGCATTACATACACTATTCACACCCAATTGTTTTATTCCCAATGACAACGCACTGACTATACATACCACTACTCTTTACTGATGATGCATTAGCTTTTATGAACATGTAAGTATAAGTAACTGGTTGAACAAATTGGACAGATCGGTACAGATGTGCATCTGTAGGGTCCAATGCGCATTCCACCAACAAGCTACGAATTTGTTGAATACGCAAGTTGTGTACTCACCGCGAACAGCATCTGCTTCAGTCGTCTACGTCGCGATGGTTGTCGCTGCACTTGTTCAAATTTCAAACTTTATTTTCACTTTGTTCAAATTTCAATTGTCCGTTAATTTAGTGTCACCAAGTAATAATGTTCACGTGTTGATGTTTGGTGAGTCCTCTCAACTAATAAAATATATTCCTCATAAAGAAAATGAAAAAAATAAAATCATAGTTTTGGTCAAAAGCATCGAAGAGTTTATGAAGGCATGGAAGGCATCGATCGGCGATGATAACTCTGATAAAAACGATGACAGAACTATATTTCAACGAAGCCGTAGACGCGGTTCAGAATATTTATTTCTTTTTCTAGCAACGTTTCCTTTTACAAATAACGAAAGAGAAGCGCGGATTATTCGTGGCGCTGGTCAATTTCTTGCCGGGTGTAGGCGTACGTGATCGCCGACTATGAAGTCTCAGACGTTCGTGTTTGTTATGCACGACAGCGTCTGATTCCGCTAACATCGTCGGCAGTGTGTTGGATGCATGTGAGGCACATATACTCATACTCACACACGTCCAGTTGCATTACACAAGTTGCTGGTCGTCTCATCGCTGCACTTTTAAAATTATTTCAAACACTTCAAAATAAATCACTTGTCTCGGTACCGATAATGTATTTACTCCAAACCCCACTTTTAGAGCACTGTAAAATTACAGAGTTAAAAAAAGGTACATCAAATTAAAATATGTAGTGGTCATCACGTATACAAACCTTGTTTTGTCTGACTCTATCAAGCAGGGTGAATGTGAGTCGTCAACAAATTAGGTGTGTATTTCAAAATCTGAAGAATATGTTGTTGTTGTCGAAAGCGGGTGAACTCTTGCGAACTGTAACAAGTTTAAGAATAGAGAGTTAAGATGTTCACCAGTCTTAGAGAGTTATGATACCTCAAACTTGGATGGTGTCTCTACATTTGGTTCATGATAGGTTTTTAGACACGACTAATAGTGGAATGAGATTTATGTGGTGTTATTTTCAACTTCTCTATGTCGACTTGCTTCTTTTTTATTTCCTCGAGTCGATTTTCCAAAGCGTTAAATTGTTAGTCATCTGATCAACAATGTACGTTCTGAATCTAACTGAATGTCCGTGCCTGTTCATACAATTTACTTTGCATTTCTAACACACACGTTTGAATAAACAAATCTCCGATATCGATGAGAGACACAACGCGACATCGAACCATAACTCTCTAAGACTGGTGAACATCTTAACTCTCTATTCTTTCAAGTTCAAAAGCGTTGCACGGGATCTTCATGTTGCCCATGCGCGTTACGATTCGTTTAGTCGGACATCGTTTTACTTTGAGTCAACTCCTGTTTGAATTGATCATTCTCTGTATCTAATTCGTTGTTACGTTGTTGGAGTTGTTCGTATTCATTTGCATAATATCGATCTTGTTTTATTTTCAGATAATTCTGAGTTCAGTCGGTCTTTCTCTTGGATTATCTTTCGTATATTTGCATTAACTTCTAAAATTTCTTATCTACATCTTTGTATATCGTCATTATTGTTGTACTTTTGGCAGATGACTTTTCCATTTCTTTCCTTAATTCAGATTTTTCGTCTTCGTGTTTAGTTTGTTGATTTTGTAATTCATCGTTTGTGTCTCTTGTAGGAATAGAATTTTATTTTGAGTCAACTCTTGTTTGAATTGATCATTCTCTGTATTTAATTCGTTATTACGTTGTTGGAGTTGTTCGTATTCATTTTGCATAAGATCGATCTTGTTTTTATTTTCAGATAATTCTGCGTTCAGTCGGTCTTTCTCTTGGATTATCTTTCGTATATTTGCATTAACTTCTAAAATTTCTTATCTACATCTTTGTATATCGTCATTATGTATTGTACTTTGGCAGATGAGTTTTCAATTTCTTTCCTTAATTCAGATCTTTCTTCTTCGTGTTTTAGTTTGTTGATTTGTAATTCATCCATGTGGTTCTTTGTAGAATCGGCAGTCAGGTACTCTGATGTGCAATTCGTGTTGTTACACCCACAACATCTGAACTCTAGCAATTCTTCTTGTTAGTTGTCGACATGTCACGACATCGTCTTCTTACACCTCACAGTCTACTACATCTCCACATCTACTACATCTTAACTCTAAGTAAATGTGTGACTTTGTTTCAACAGTCAACTGAAATTCTACTATATGTACATAACCCAAGATTCATGTACATAACCCGAAATGAATCTTATCTTCTCACTTGGTTGCAGCGAAGAGTACGACAACGATTCCACTGTGTGTATTTGCACTGTGTGTATTTGCACTGTGTATTTGCACTGTGTATTTTGACTGTGTATTTTAGCACTGTGTAATTTAGCACATCGTTTGTTACTCACCCCAAATGGAAGGCATCGATCGGCGATGATAACTCTGATAAAAAAAACGATGACAGAACTATATTTCAACGAAGCCGTAGACGCGGCTCAGAATATTTATTTCTCTTTTTCTAGCAACGTTTCCTTTTACAGATCAACGCTGAGGAGTCTCAAAAATTTGGTCTGGTTTCAGATTGACATTTTATAATCTTCCACCCAAGAGGAAATTCCCGTCGATCAGAAAGAATCGGTTGTTGTCGACGCTGATACATGACGTCTTTGAATTCACCATTTTAAAGACGCTTGAGATTTTTCTGGTTGAGAGGATGTAGCTGTTTGACCTGAGTTTGTTATTTTGGAGAGAGGAGAAGATAGCAATATGCTAGGCTTTTGTTGCGTCCTCTCTAGAGGTGAACGATTTTCGAGACTTTGTATATTCAACGTCTTGATTAAACTGGTTGGTAAGAACGGAGATCCCGCTTTCTGGCTCTTCCCACTTGCTACTCGCTTGACTGCTGGAGCGCTCTCTTTCATTCGAGGTTTGATTGTACTTTGTAAAGGGTCTTTTTTTCGGGACATCTACTTTACTTTGTACCGTGTCTTTTTCAAAATATCCATCCTAACTCGATTAGGCTTCGGTGTCCACGCACGCACACCCGTAGAGTGTTCAATGTATTTATTGTTTACCTTTGCAATGTAAATCGTCAACCATTAAAACAAATTAATTCCTAAGTAAAACAAAGTCAGTCCTATTTAATTCTTTCTATTTTATTTGTTTAAAACCTCCAATAAAAAAATTCTCAATTGTCCTTTTTGTTTTAATCAGTCACACAAAGATACTATCGGTTATAAATTAAAATGATAATATGATTCTTAGGATAAAGAACACTAAAGAACTAAATTATGTTTGGTTTAATCCTGTTTTTTACTTTAATCGTTGTCGTACTCTTAACTCCATCAAAGAAACTATGTACGAAAATATCTTCACTGCTGCCATTCCGTTCTCGTCCGTGTTCGCCAGGTTCTTGTACGACGACATCGAAGGCTACGGTGCACCTACAAGCCGTGTTGGCCGAATTGAAACTTTGAGTCGGTGTCTAAAATAAAACATGTACTTCTAACAGACCTTTTATTCACACTCCAAAAATAAATAAAAATAACACTATAGATTTATTAATCACATTACAGGTAGCACCTAAAACACCAATCTTTGACCTGCACGAGTGGGGTCCGTGATTTCGCGTCTCGGTGCACGAATAACTCGCTGCACCGATTTCAAGAGTGATGTAGGTTGTTGAAAATAATAAATATGATGTAGGATATAAACATTTTATTAACCCTGATGTTCACACAATAGTATTCAGAATCCGTCTACAGCTGACACAAAGTCACATTCACATAACTGTAATGCAATATGTCAATATTAGTTAATTATTAAGACAAAAGACTAGCATTCACTTCAAACATTGAGTTCAGAATCTGTTGGTCAGAATCTGTTGGGGTGAATGTGAGACCTTGTCGTACAGGTCGTCTGATTTTGAGTTCAGATGAAAAATAATAATTGAGTTTACAATAGTAACCCCTTCAAACTAGTTCAGAATCTGTTGGTCAGAATCTGTTGGGGTGAATGTGAGACCTTGTCGTACAGGTCGTCTGGTTTTGAGTTCAGAATCGGTAGCGTTATTCGACAAAGTCTCGACAACGATTAAAGTAAAAAACAGGATTAAACCAAACATAATTTAGTTCTATAGTGTTCTTTATCCTAAGAATCATATTATCATTTTAATTTATAACCGATAGTATCCTTGTATGACTGATTAAAACAAAAAGGACAATTGAAATTTTTTTTATTGGAGGGTTTTTTTTATCGTTACGTGCCGAAAACAAAGAGATGTACACTTTAAAGTTTTCTGTGTTTTTGAACCGAATTTTAAAATTGATCACATCGTTGTTGGCAACAACAGAAACTTTGTCTATCCAAGCGTATAAAAACACAGAAGGCACTATGTCGCTTTCCGAAAAAGGAGTATCGATTAATTTAATCTGAAACGCTCCGTGTTGTTGAGGTATAGTCGTGTCGGTAAGGACGTTAGCGTATCGTCGTCTAAATAAAAATTCAATATGCAGAACCTTTTTTGTTTCTGAGGTACTTTGTTCTTCCAATTGGATTCGTCGATAACAAATGTGTTTATATTACTTCTACTGAGCAGCTGATGTTCGTCGATTAATTGTTTAACATGGGCGGTCAAATCAAATATAGTATCGTCGTTGACATCCGAGACGATGTTTCTCAGATGATTCAATACGGTGTCGCGTATGTTAACTTTTAGTATGTCGGTGATCTTAGCTCTCAAAGAGTCTTCATCGCCAAGCACTTGTTCCGAGAACTTAACCAGTGTTTCGTTCACAAACCGATGTTTTCCTAATCTTTGTTTTCAATCTTACTGAACCATTCTTCGTCTGATAAACTCTGAATGGTTTTCGTTTTGATAAAATCTGAACGATCATATATTGGTCGTCTGTCATTTTAGATCGTATATAATTGTCATGTCGGTAAACGAACCCGTGCATATGAAAGACCACACATGCAATTAAATAATTCAACCACACATGCAATCACATAGTCGTAAAGGAAAAGTCTCTTCGACATCCGAACGCTGCTAACACTAACATTCTGAAGGCGTTCATGACGAATATCGGTTCGCAGGAAAGTTTCTCACGTCGTGTGACCAATGTTCAGAATTTGTTTAACAGCGAGAGGAAAACGAACAACGGCGAAGCAGCAGCAGCAGCAGCAGCAGCAGCGGTCGACCCTCTAACGGTCAAGGATCGAAGGATATTCCGATTTCTGATATCATGTCTTTCTCAAAACGATTTCGAGAAGATTATGAAATGTCTACTATGTCGTTTAATGATAGTGAGTGAGCTGAAAGGAATTGGATATCATTGCAAACCTTTCTCAAGAAATAACCAAAATTATGGTCGCAATTTGCCATGTATACGCCATAGAGAGAGATACGCGGGTGTGTGTTGTAGCCCACAGGGCGTCTGATTTTTGAAGAGTTCGTGACATTTGTAGAGCATCTTAACTCTCTATTCAGTGACCTGCATCTTAACTACAATCACTGACATTGCTTTTTAAATCTAATTAACGTACAATGGAATTAAATTATTTTCAAAATTAACTCGAATTGTCTATCTATACTTAATATTTGCTGGATGTGACAGATTTCCAATTGATAGTTAAGTCTAAAGGGAAATATTGCTCGTTTCACGAGGTACATGCAATATAGAACTTTTAGGTCAGGAGTTAAACACCTAGCGAAATCACAAGCAGAAGCGACACCATGAAATTAATTAACAGCCGTCATTTTAGCGTTGCATTTCACCGACAACCTGTACCACCCGTCTTCACGCCGTGATGTGTCTTTTGGTTAATTTCAGGGTGTAACTTCAGATCGTGATCTCGCTTCAGATTTTAACGAGACCCAAAGGTTATAGATTGCATGTACCTCGTGAAAGCTGACTCGATAGTTTAGACTGCCCTACGCCAATTGAATCTGTCACGTCCGGCTAATACAAATTGAATAGACTCTTCAATTTAGAGCAATGTTAAGAGCGAAGAGTCAAACATGTTTCGTCTTTCCGTTATCGTTAATTTGAGCTGTATGGCCTGTAGGGAACCTGTTACGATATTTTCGTTGTGTTCGTGTCCATCATCCAGATGTGATTGGGATCGACGAAACCAAGTGTTTGTATGTATACGACACGCAGTTGTTTCAATTTTTTAAGCATCTGTTATTTATAATACTTGTGGGTTTGAAGACAGTGGATTGTCAGTGACACAATGTTATGTCTCAACTTATACTAATGTTTGTATATATATGCGTAATTATAATTAACGTAATAATAACCGCTTTGTGTGTCAAGTGCATTGAATTTATGAAAAGAAATGACATTGACCAGTCGGATGATTGCATTACGCTGGCGAGCGTGTCCACTCGATACAACACACACTCCGCGTATCTCTCTGCAAGCGAGAGAACGCTGTAAGCGCTTCGTAATTTTAATTGCGGAGGCAGAACGTCACTCAACGAGCCTACGACACGGACGTCGTTTAACAACTCTGGAACCACGACTTGAAGAATGGAGAATGCAATAGTCGCGTGATACCTAACTGCGAGGCACCTCGCTAAATTTTATATCGTCTGTTAAAGGTATTAGCGTAAGTTCTAAACTTAAGAAATACATTGTGCATCAAATTAATATTTTTCAAATCGTACTCGAACACAGTGTAGATCAATTTAAAATTTAGATTTGGTCAAACTGTTATTGATGTTGTTATACAATGTGTGTTCGAGTCGCGTATTGAAATCTACGAGATACTCCTTCATGGCGTCGTCACTGTAATACCTTATCGTGTCTGGAATAGATACCGATTTACAAGTTTGAATGACGTTATATCGACCGTGAAAGGGATATATTTTATTTTGAACGATCGTCTGGTACACTAAATTATCGAATATCGATGGAAGATTTGTTTTAGTTTTTCATTAAAACCTGTGATGTTACAACTGACGTTTACAGAATTGTGTTGCGTTAACACACAGACAGACATTGAAAACGATCTATCATATGTATTCGTATATTTCATTAACACATGCGTGAATATGCCTAAATCTCCGTGTAGTTCATTGGACATCACATAACGCTCAAGAAGAATTTGGTGACGACTACAATCAAACTCCCGGCGTAGGATTTTAAACAGTGTGTTGTGTAAAAGAGAGAGAAGCACACAAAGAACACAGCAACGTCAATAAGAAGAGATGTACGAGTTCGTTTCATAGAAAGAAGTGGAAGGTTATCGTCAAGGTGGTGTACACAAAATAGGCATTCATTTCAACCAGAAGAAAATCATAGACGCCCTCAAGCTGTCGCTCCATCCTTCACGCAGAACGAACATCCGACTGAGCTACAGAACATCTCTTCACGTGAACGCTCAGACTAAGGACAACCTGAAGCGTTTGTTGGTGTCGATGTTGGAGAACGCTGACGGGTTGACCGAACAGCGATGTAGAGAGATCAGGAACGCGCTCTGCTTACCTGAGTGTAAAGACATCCCCAAAGATTTAATCACCGACGCATTACCTTTCGTTTTACAGCCGAATGTCGAAAAGAGTACCGTGTAAGTGTTGCACCGATTTCAAGAGTGATGTAGGTTGTTGAAAATAATAAATATGATGTGGGATATAAACATTTTATTAACCTGATGTTCACACAATGGTATTCAGAATCCGTCCACAGCTGACACATTTTGCGAGTCTCGCATTCACCACCATCTGCAACTCTTGAGGGTTTAAGTCATGTAACAACAACACGTATAGTATTCAGAACCGTTTACCACTGACACAAAGTCTCATATTCACACAACATCTGCAGCATTCTCTGAGACAGTGACAAGTCAGAAAGTCCTGAGGGAATAAGCATGCAACACTCAGAATCTGTTAGTGTAACATATAGACACACCACTTTGGTGTCCCCTCAGAGAGACTTGCAAATTTTAGGTTACCGCTCAGGAGACTCTTATGAAACGAAATCGTCAGATGTTGGACCCCACTTGAGCTAGCGTCATGGTGTTAGCGTAGCTTAGCGAGACGATGCAAATTTTAGGTTACCGCTCAGGAATCTCTTATGAAACTAAATCGTTCGCAACTCTCTAACTATAATGTGAGACCTTGTCGTGCCGTCCTCGTGTGTAACATGTAGCGTATACTACATCTCAAGTCTAGTCAGAATCTTGGTGTGTCACATTCACTGGGCAGCTTACTCTTGAACAGATTTTGATAGAACAGATTCTGAATAGAGTTGTCATCGTCACGTTAGAGTTTGTCGTAATCTCAAATTTTACAGTTATGGAATCCGTCTACCGCTGACACAAAGTATCGCATTCACACACTCGCAACATCTGCAATGCATCTGCAGCACCACTGGGTGTATAATCTTCAAATCCGTCTATCGCTGACGCACAGTCTCACATTAGCAACATTTGGTCCAAGTGAACCGTTCACAGAGACAGAGTTCCAAGATGGATCAAATCAACATCAACGAAAATATTTTGTTGTTTAATAATAATAAATTTTACGAACACATTAGCAAAATCGACAGTCTTTTATCCGTCCTTCAGATGTCTTGGAACGGTATCATCGCCGTTGTACAGAAGAATGGAAGAGATGTTTTGCAGACTGGTCAACAACGGTAATTTCGAACAGTTCTACAGAGCCGTTGCCAATATTAAATCCACAGCCACAACAGTCGGCATGATCAGTAAGAACAGAACAGACACCGACTCTTTCTTCACTTCTTTTGAAATTCACAACGATGACGACGATTACATGGATTGGTCTGACGACAGCTACGATTCCGACTACGCTTCTGACTCCACGAGTGGCGACGACAACGACGATGACGACGAGGGAGAAAAAGAGTCAAATCATAATTTCTCTTCCTTCCACCAAAGAGAATGTATCTGACATTGAGTGAGGTGAGAGTAAAGACTTGGAGAAATGCGTTAGAATGAAATGTGTTCCCGGTGCAGCTTTACCTTTTACGAGACACATCAGAAATTGTTTTGTTCCCAAAACACTCGTTGCCGAAGGACAACAATGCACTTGTTTGCCGAATGAGTGCACCGTGTAATGAAATAAAAATTAAGAAAGCAAAATGGTTTATTCACACCCAATCTGTAAAACTACACGTCAAGAACTTTTACCTGACAATGCATACATACACTATTCACACCCAATTGTTTTATTCCCAATGACAATGAATTGACTATACATACCACTACTCTTTACTGATGATGCATTAAGCTATGAACTTGTAAGTATAAGTAACTGGTTGGGAACAAATTGGACAGATCGGTACAGATGTGCAACTGTAGGGTCCAATGCGCATTCCACACAACTGATGGCGTGTACACTGCAAGTCAAATTCTTGAAAACGTGACAGTAAATGAAACGTCTATAAATCAACGAATTGCACAGATGAACCAACAAATTACCGATCTGACCGTAGATAAAGAAAATGCAACCCAAAAATAACAGAATTGGAGAGAAAGTATTCATAACAAAGACGTCGAGATCCAAACATATCGAGAAAGCATTATTAACAAAGACGTCGAGATTAAAACATTGAACGATGAAAATTTGATAGAATTATCAAAAGTACGTTTCCTGTGAAGCCGAGTACAAAAAAGAGCAACGAACTCTTAAAACCACATTATTCACTGAAGGTAACAAAGTAACTGAATTAGAAACACAAGTAACAAGCCCTAGGACCGAATTAAGTGAAAAAGACAAATAAATTAAGTATATGTGAAAAAAACTATAAAGAATAATGATTTTAAGATTGCACAGATGATTGAACACATCGCTAGAGAATCTCTCTCAAAAAAAAACGCTTAATAAAACTACAGAGATTGACGAATTAAAAAGTAATATGGACACACGCAAAGAGTTACCTACTGGTTTTGGTTTGTAGATTTTTTCAATTTGCCATGTATACGTGTGTATGTAAGTTTATGTAAGCCATTACATTTTTGGCGTATGGATTCCAACATATATGCCTCGAATAGTGTAAAGACATGTGCAGCCATCTTCCAATACTCAATAGGATAAGATTTGTAGTTTAGCGATCTACAAAGATCTTATTTGTCTTCTATGAGGACATGCTCTTTTGCGTATATTTACATTAAAAACAAAACAAAATTTATTTTATTTTAACAAGCAATACATTCACATTATTTAACAAATACAGGGTGATAGATTTATTTCCACGGAGCAATATTAAACTTTCGGAACAGGACCGACCGATTTCTTTTGTCTCTTTGTTGATTTGGTTCTGTTTTTTTTGGGAACCTTCAACATGTAATTTTCGTAGACTTCATTGAGCATTTCTGGCCCCAGACATACTCCATATAAAATTATTGTTCATCACGGTACTGAATCGAAGTTTCGTCGAGGCTCTGGGTGTCGCGTCTTCCACTTGCGAAAGCATGTACAGCACGCCGATCATAGCCAGACTTCAAATGCGTCCGATTAGAGACGTGTTGGGAACAGCTCGTAAGTGTCGTTGTGTTTAGCGACGAAGCCGTTGGCGACACACCGAACAGACGAGTAAGCGTGCATGTCTCTTTGATCATCACGTTGACCATGACGTTACGAGTGGTAGGATTGGTAGGGGGTTAAAGCATGAGTTGATGTTATGAACTCAATTCCATAGCACTGTGTATTTTGCACTGTGTATTTGCATGTGTTGACTGTAATATTTGTATATTGTATTTTTAGCACTGTGTGTGTGTGTGTATTTGGATTATTATTTGCACTGTGTGTGTTGCACTGTGTATTTTATTTTGTGTATTTAGCACTGTGTATAAATCTAACTCCTGAAAATTGGGTCCGGATCTAAAATCATAAATCGATGTATCGGTTAGAAACGCTCGAACCCGAAACCTTACTCCATCACTTCTTTGGAAAAAGATACCAAGAAAATTTTTGTCACCGGGCCCAATGTCCTATTCTAAAAATATTAATTTGATGCACAATGTATTTCTTAAGTTTATAACTTACGCTATTAATTTAACAGACGATATAAAATTTGTGGCGAAGTGCCTCGCGTGCTAGGTATCATTACGACTATTGCATTCTCCGTTCCTCAAGTCGTGGTTCCAAGAGTTCAACACATACCAAAGTCTAGACCAGTACGTTGCAGATGTTACAGTTGTGTTTAGAGTTGAATAGAGTTTAGATGTAATGTGGATTATCGAGTCTTATCCTGACATGACAGACTACGAATCTGTTCGCACAGATTGAACAGATTCTGAATAGTGTTGATTGTATAGACTGTAACTCACTGCTTATCTTAACTCACCGCACGTTGGATACAATTATTCAGACAAAGTAAGACTCGTGAAGCGAGTTCACAATCCGGTTATTCAGACAACGTAAGATTCGTAGGCAAGAGTTCACAATCCGTCTAACGCTGACACAAAGTCACACATTAACACAACAGATGACAAAGTCTAGTTTGACCTTCTTTCAACATCATTGATGACGTCGTACAACGCCATTGAAAAATTCAACAAGTAAAATGCAAAGCATGCCTGGCTAGCTCCGTTTTACGTTCTTTGAATTTTAGAAAAGGTGATATCGCCGAAAATAGGTCAAGGTTGCAATATGCTAGGCTTTGTTGCGTCCTCTAGAGGTGAACGATTTTCGAGACTTTGTATATTCAACGTCTTGATTAAACTGGTTGGTAAGAACGGAGATCCCGCTTTCTGGCTCTTCCCACTTGCTACACGCTTGACTGCTGGAGCGCTCTTTTTCATTCGAGGTTTGATTGTACTTTGTAAAGGGTCTTTTTTCGGGACATCTACTTTACTTTGTACCGTGTCTTTTTTCGGGGTATCCATCCTAACTCGATTAGGCTTCGGTGTCCACGCACGCACACCCGTAGAGTGTTCAATGTATTTATTGTTTACCTTTGCAATGTAAATCGTCAACCATTAAAACAAATTCATTCCTAAGTAAAACAAAGTCAGTCCTATTTAATTATTTTTATTTTATTTGTGTAAAACACTAGCACACAGTGTACCTAACAGATCGTTCATATTCTTCAATTGTCGACCCAGATGAGAAAAATGGGCGATGATGGTCGGCGGGTACCAATCCTCGTGTAAGACGACATTCCTCACGATATCGTGAAGCTCCAGAGACGAGATGGCGTTCGACCCAGGTACGTTGTTGTCGCGCGTGCCCTCTGCAAACCTCCTCTTCTGACCACTGCCGCCTGTTTCCGAAGCGCTGGCGTTGTTGTTACCCTCCTTGTAATCGATCCATACCGAACGCACTTTCTCGTTAGCTATGCCGTACAAATCTTTCTTGGAAGCGGAAGTATACAGAAAATTCAGAAATCTGCAATTTGACATTACTGGAGAACCTAATGCTGACGATATTAGGAATAGAGTAATAAAAATATAAAAAAAACAACGGAAAAAGCGTGTATATCAACGGCGGGATTGACATTTCGAACAACCTGCCTAATAACTCTGAAGATAAGACACAATTGCCTTTTCTCGATGTTCGATTCAGATGCGTTTCATCAATCTTCTGTCACCCTGACTCCACCTTATTCGCCTGTCGTCGACGCGGCAGCGGCGTCCACGTCCACGGTCACAGATTACGATTCTGTTGCTGAACCGTCCTTGTCCTTCGCCAGGCTTTCCCAGTGTTAATAAAGTCTTTGGCGGTTTGTCGTCCGACGACTTTATCTCCATTCTTGAAGATAATTTCATTTAACAGTGTGTTCGTGTCCCTTATTATTGTATGTTAATTTAGGCGAGTGTCAATACTGTCAATTTATCTTTTGTTAAGCTGAAATAAAATAAGTAATTGTCGTTAAGTTTTACTGACCATGAAAAAGAAGAACGGCAACCAGGAAAATAAAAAGGGTTACCTGATCAACGATGCCATCCAGAAGAAGAAAAAATGCGCCGCAAAGAGAGAGAGAGACATAGAGAACATGAATGGCGAGTGCGCCAAAGCGGACGCGCCAGGTAAACGACAACGAGTCGGTAACGATGCTAAGAAGGGCAGCGTTGCTGACTCATGGATCGATGTGTGCACATCCAGTCTAGAAACAGTACTTGGCACTCGAGTTCTTCGAATTTCTTCATGAGTGCCAAACACCTACAAGAAGTTTGTGACATTTATGCTGTGGAAATAACGACAACCCTCTCCGATTCCAGTTCGGATAGTGACGTGGAAACGTTTCTACGGTCTGATGATTCCGCCAAAAATCTAAAACGAGCCGAGTTGTCAAGACCGTGCCAGGTAATAAACACCGTCCTTTCGAATTATCGATACTTACTTGACATATACTGTTTTTTATAATCTTAATTTCTTCTTTTTTTCCAGAATTACCCCACCCACCCGTCGTCTTCTGATACTGCGGCGACGCTGCGTAATTTCCCGCAAGCAGCAAATTCAACCTCCCGGTGCAATACCAAGATTAAAAGAATTACAGATAACAAAAAATAATGCTTATTAAAAGAATTGCAGACGCCAGGATATCTCATCACTAGAAACTTTAAAAATCTGAATGATTTTTTGGATCATTTAAAAAATAATACCAGATTCGTTCAGCGTTGTTATTTGCCAAAATGCAATATATGCACCTCAAAGCTGTCAACTAACAAATTGTCATCATTCAGTGCAGTGCAGACATGTACCTTTGGGTAAATGCAGCATTCACAGAGACTGAGTGTATAGTCTTCAGAATCCGTCTATCGCTGACGCAAAGTCTCACATTAGCAACATTTGGTCCAAGTGAACCGTTCACAGAGACAGAGTTAACTTACACACACGGAATCCGTCTACCGCGGACACAAAGTATCGCATTCACACAACTAACAACATCTGCAATGCATCTGCAGCATTCACAGAGACTGAGTGTATAGTCTTCAGAATCCGTCTATCGCTGACGCAAAGTCTCACATTAGCAACATTTGGTCCAAGTGAACCGTTCACAGAGACAGAGTTAACTTGCACACACGGAATCCGTCTACCGCTGACACAAAGTATCGCATTCACACAACTAACAACATCTCCAATGCATCTGCAGCATTCACAGAGACTGAGTGTATAGTCTTCAGAATCCGTCTATCGCTGACGCAAAGTCTCACATTAGCATCATTTGGTCCAAGTGAACCGTTCACAGAGACATAGTTAAAATACACACACGGAATCCGTCTACCGCTGACACAAAGTATTGCATTCACACAACTAACCATGCAAAGTCACATATTAACACAAAGTACTCAATACAAGTTGCATTGCATACATGTTACACCAACAGATCTGAATAGAGTCTAATTTGTTGTAATAAGAAGACCTGCACATCTTGACTCTCTATTCAAGTGAACAATCAAAAATTGATTTTATGATAGTATCCCAACTCACCATTGCATTTATAATAGTAACCCCAAACATTGACTTTATGATAGCACCCCCTGAAAACTCACAGTTGACTTTACAATAGTAACCCCTTCAAACATTGAGTTCAGAATCGGTAGCGTTATTCGTCAAAGTCTCACATGTAACGGGTAAAGTCCATAATCGGATGATGACTTTGACAAAAACGTACATTGGCGGTGGTTAAAGTTCATGTGATCGGAATATAGGAAATTGTTTTTTGGAGAGGTAGTTCAGAAGACGAGATTTCGAATTTTAACCTGTCCCTACAGACAGACATTCCGTTGTTGTTGTTAAAATCGAACGTCGCGGAAAGATTAAACATGTCTTCTTCGTTAGTTTTAACATCGCTGATTTCAGCCAAAGCGCGACCGTGAATTGAATGCCGATGCTGAGTCGTTGATGTCTAAAAAAATGTTAAGCTACTTAACGAAAATTCTATTGAACAGAGTGAAAACCATGGAACTGTTCAAAGATTATTTTTCCTCGATTTTGACTAAGTATAAAAATGACGTGAATTGGAAAATAGTGCAAATCAACAAGAAGTATTTCAACAACACAGAACTCGAATTACTTAAACCGATGTTAAAACACATCGGTGAATATCACAGTGACTTCGACACTCCGTTCGATGTCGCGTTGCAGTCTCTCATCGATATCGGAGATTTGTTTATCCAAACGTGTGCTAGAAATGCAAAGTAAATTGTATGAATAGGCACGGACATTCAGTTTAGATTCCAGAACGTACATTGTTGATCAGATGACTAACAATTTTAACGCTTTGGAAAATCGACTCGAGGAAATAAAAAAGAAGCAAGTCGACATAGAGAAGTTGAAAATAACACCACCACAGTCTTCAGAGAGTACTATCGATTTGACAGATTTGCGAAATCGACTCGATGAAATAAACAAAAAAGCAAGACGAGTTGAAAACAACACAGTCTACAGAGCATCCACTGACGCAATTTTTTCTTCTTCCATTCCAGGTGACGTTGGCCGTGCACTCACCCTTAATATTAATGGATTTAGTAATTTTAAGTAATTTTAATTCGGCTTGGTTCTACGATTAGTTGAAACTCTGGAAGTATAGTATAAGATTTGTATGAATGTAGTTTTTTGACCTGACCACACATTGATGTACCCCGCGAATCTCACACATATGTTACTTTTAGGAATCTTCAGGAAACATTTATTAAGGAATCTTGGAATCTTCACTGTAAGGAATCTTCAGGAAGAATCTGTTGGCGTTGGTCGTTTTTGGCCAAGATATCAACCGATTATGAACTATACCCGTTACATGTGAGACTTTGTCGAATAACGCTACCGATTCTGAACTCAAAATCAGACGACCTGTACGACAAGGTCCAACAGATTCTGAAGTGTCAAAGAACTCTACGTGTCGAGATCTCCGTCCAATTCTGGACCCCTGAGGCGAGGTGCACATCGAGCAAAGATCGCTACGGCACTTTCGCTACACGTCGATTCAGCGTTGGCAGTGTTGCAGCGAAGAGTACGACAACGATTAAAGTAAAAAACAGGATTAAACCAAGCATAATTTAGTTCTATAGTGTTCTTTATCCTAAGAATCATATTATCATTTTAATTTATAACCGATAGTATCCTTGTGTGACTGATTAAAACAAAAAGGACAATTGAGAATTTTTTTATTGGAGGTTTTTTTCAATGTCCGACGACCAACGCCAACAGATTCTTCCTGAAGATTCCTTACAGTGAAGATTCCAAGATTCCTTAATAAATGTTTACTGAAGAATATACCTGTTCCAGTCCACAACAAGAATTTCTACTTCTATTCTCTCTCGAACGTCAAAAACACGGAAGTGAACTTGACAGTGACCCACAAGAACCAGAGTTCGTCAGTTACCGTAAGAAGTCTATGCCAACGTACAAGATATCATCGACAATCGTTTAAAATCGATAACAGAAGATCTAGGAGTGATCGAACGCATCTTAGCCAATACTCTATTCAACGACTTAGTAGAAATATCGAGGAAGGTCGGATTTGTAATCATAAACGATCTCCGAGAACCGTTAAAACTGTTAATATCCAACAAGCGCAAAGCAGTGCAACAGCTAATCGACATCAGCGATAAAACAACAGAAGAAGATTCCGTCGTACCCAGTGTCAAGAAGATACTGCTGGAAGAAAAGAGGAGGAGTTTGTAGATTTTTCAATTTGCCCCCTGCCGGCAGTGGACGTCCACGGACATGGGGCGGATGTCTATTCACCTTACATTTGTCATCCACAAGTATCCGCTCTATCCGTCTACAGTCCTTTGGTCGTCCGAGGTGGAATAAATGAGAAATTCGGAATCGCTCCATTAGATTTATATTTTACGGTAAACATACAGATGATTTTGACTATAAGTTTTTTGATAGAAGGAATTTTGAACGGCCGGACATAATGGACACTTGGTGGATACTAGTCCTTTCACCTTCCATTCATCATCCACAGGTGTCCGCTCTATCCGTCTACAGTCCTTTGTTCGTCCGAGGCGGATAATAGAGAAATGTGGATTTACTGCATTAAAATTTATACTTTACGGTAAACATAAATATGATATTGACTATGAAATTGTTGATAGAAGAAATTTGGAATGACCGGACATGATGGACACTTGGTGGATACTAGTCCTTTCACCTTCCATTCATCATCCACAGGTGTCCGCTCTATCCGTTTACAGTCCTTTGTACGTCCGAGGCGGATAGTAGAGAAATGTGGACTTAATAAAATTTATACTTTACGGTAAACATACATATGATATTGACGTACTATGAAAATGTTGATAGAAGAAATCTGGAATGGCCGGACATGATGGACTCTTGGTGGACGCTAGTCGCAGCATATTTACAGCGTTTGCATTGTCTGCGGCCGACGGTGTCGACATGTACGAACAAGGGACGGATATCGAGGGAAGGTGGGTACGTGGGAACCACAGAGTTTTTATTTTTGAGGGAAAAATGTTAAGTAGGTAGTGATTCATGTTTGCCTATGGACGGGAAAGGAATGACCGCGCCACCGCGACCTTCCTGACCTCCGGCGGGGTTGCTGGCGTCACCCATCTAAGCCAGTCATAACAAGGGTGCCAATTGGGTGAGCCATGGAGCTCTCTCTCTCTCTCTCTCTCTCTCTCTCTCTCTCTCTCTCTCTCTCTCTCTCTCTCTCTCTCTCTCTCTCTCTCTCTCTCTCTTTCACTTCTTGTCTTTCAAATTCTCTCTCTCTCTCTCTCTCTCTCTCTCTCTCTCTCTCTCTCTCTCTCTCTCTCTCTCTCTCTCTCTCTCTCTCTCTCTCTCTCTCTCTCTCTCTCTCTCTCTCTCTCTCTCTCTCTCTCTCTCTCTCTCTCTCTCTCTCTCTCTCTCTCTCTCTCTCTCTCTCTCTCCTTCACTTATTGTCTCTTCCAAATTCACAAATACGTTTTCGATCAAAATAATGGTATTCTACCACTATGTCGCGTTCTGAATTCATAATTTATTATATACATATGCATTGAGAGAGAGAGAGAGAGAGAGAGAGAGAGAGAGAGAGAGAGAGAGAGAGAGAGAGAGAGACAGAGAGAGAGAGAGAGAGAGAGAGAGAGAGCGAGAGAGAGAGAGAGAGAGAGCGAGAGAGAGAGAGAGGTGGGTGTGTGTGTGTGTGTGTGTGTGTGTGTGTGTGTGTGTGTGTGTATGTACCTAGTTGTGATTTACGCGAGGGAGTAATCTCATGGCCCGTCTCTACAACAGCAGTAACTGCGTTATTCAATCTTACTACTACTACTGTACTATGTATGATGCATATTTCCTATGTATTGATATATATTCATCACGTGGTTTGTACAACCAAGTGTTCTCTATCTCAGCCTCGCCTTGCCACACCTGGGTCACCTCACCTCACTTTAATGACCTCCCTTGAGATGGCATCCTCGCCCTACCTAATTCCTTCCATGCCTTCCTCCCTCCATCGGGGCAGAACTCACCCAGCATTCACGGAGAGCGTATCACCTCTCCTGTATATACTTGTACATATTTATCCACGAAGTATATTTACGGAACTAAGGCAGCGACTTCAACACTACTACACAATACTGTGGCCCCCCCAACACTATTAAATTGGAGGCAACAGTACACTACTACTACTACTACAAGGTCAAGGCAGGTCGCAACATCTCGGCCTCAGTGGACCGTGCGCGCCGGCCGTTTAAGTTTGCATCAGTCAAGTTCAGGCCATATCACAAGCCAGACGTTCCCTCTCCTTATCATCGGTACGTATAGCTTTGTGTGTGTGTATGTGTGTGTGTGTGTGTGTGTGTGTGTGTGTGTGTGTGTGTGTGTGTGTGTGTGTGTGTGTGTGTGTGTGTGTGTGTGTGTGTGTGTGTGTGTGTGTGTTTGTTTGTGTGTGTGTGTGTGTGTGTGTGTGTGTGTGTGTGTGTGTGTGTGTGTGTGTTTGTTTGTTTGTTTGTTTGTTTGTTTGTGTGTGTGTGTGTGTGTGTGTGTGTGTGTGTGTGTGTGTGTGTGTGTGTGACAAACAAAACAGCAGAAGTAATATTAAGATTAGATGCATGCAATTAAATATCTCCCTTTATGTTTTGCAGATCTTGGCTAAACACTCACACTTCTTCGATGGGAAGGCCAACACTGAGCCACACAAATCCCACAGGATGGCACTGAGGAAGGCCTTTTTGCAACTGTGCTCCAAGCCAAATGCTGGGACGAAGCGTGGCTTGACACATTGCATTCGACAGCTTATCCACAAGTTAGCCCCCAGAAGTGTCTGGGTGCACTACTGTCTCAAGGGGCACTCGCCAAGAAAACGTAGCATGGAAGACGAACTTCATCGCTTCGTCAGAATCATCATGGTAGTTGTGATGAAGATTTGGGGGGTGGACGAGAATGTCGCCTCCACACACCTTGCCGAGGCGTTGCGGAAAGAAAGCGACCGAGCTGGCTTCCGTTTAACGCCTCGGGCAAAGAAAACACGAGGTGGACGAAATGGTGAACCAAACGCTGTTACAGACAACATACGTGATGACATTGCTATTGCCTCAAACAGCACAGATACCACTATATCTAGAGGTTCTCCAAGTAATTTAGATAAGGGCCCATGTGACTCAGATGGAGACGTAGACAGTATTGTAGCAAACAGTGACAGCGACAGGAGTGGTGTATCGGATGCAAACTCGACGCTTTCTGATGATGAATAAATGTATTAAGTCCTAATGTATCAGTAATCTCGGGTACTGCAAGGACATAATGTTTAATTCTTCCTTATTCACATATTTCTCACTTCCTCTGCCTCTTTTTCTTTTACTAACACATTCTATATAACTAACATACTAACCGCCAGTATCGCTCTGGCATACTAACGTTCATACTAACCTTTAATGGCATCTATGTCAATGCAGTTATAGCGATGTTGTGTAATTTCTAGTATGGTAAAGTTACTGCATCTTTTGTGACAATAAAGAAAAATATAGTTTTAATCAGTTTCAATTCAATAATTATCAAAGTGAGCTAGATATTATTATTATTATTATTATTATTATTATTATTATTATTATTATTATTATTATTATTATTATTATTATTATTATTATTATTATTATTATTATTATTATTATTATTATTATTATTATTATTATTATTATTATTTGCATTATGTCAACAAACTTTGTAGCATGACTGCAACTGGAATTGGTGTCTAACCTTTAAGAGGTCTCATCAATATAAAACTTTAGTTGATAAAGTATTCCCATTATGAAATAAACTATAAGTGAAATATTTTTACTTTTTGTTATATTTTAAGTGGAATATCTTATACTTTATTTTATTTACGGATGTAGTGGATGAGTTTCTAGTGATTGGAATACAAATACCATTTGTAAGTTAAATGTTATAGACTAACAACCTAAAAACATAGATTATGATTTACACAGACTACATGCTGAAACTATAGCTTACACAGTAAAAATTTAAAATAAATTACACGGTTAGCCTAGACCTTGACTGATCAGGGATTAGTGGATATTGCGGATATTCCAGACAAAGGCGGATGTACCGGATCCTAGACGGATCCGTCATCAGGCGGACGTTGAGGCAGCTAGGTGGAAACATACGCATACGGCTGTTGTGGACGCTAGAAGGATCCGGGAACAGGCGGATAGTGCGGCCGCTAGGCGGATTCAGACTCAGGAGGATATTCCGGATTCTAGACGGATTAAGAGACAGGTGGACATTGTGGACAAAGGATGGATAATGTGGACAAAAAAAGGTCCCGTCCGTACCGTCCACATTTGTCGAATCATGTCCGCACAGGAGGACAAACCGGATGTATGAAGGATATCCATCGGACGGACATCCGTTGGTGTACGTGTGTATGTAAGTCTATGTAAGCCATTACATTTTGTACGTATGGTTCCAACATATATGCCTCGAATAGTGTAAGACATGTGCAGCCATCTTCAATACTCAATAGGATAAGATTTGTAGTTTAGCGATCTGCAAAGATCTTAATATTTGTCTTCTATGAGGACGTATATTTATGTAATATTTACATTAAAAAAACAAAACAAAATTTACATAGTTTTATTTTTAACAAACGTACATTACATTATTTAACAAATGTACATTACATAGGTAGGGTGGGTTCAACACCCCGATGCGAGTAGCTTGAGTAGACTCCTTCTGTCGTCCCACTGCGAGCTTGAGTAAACTCCTTTTGTCGTCCCACATCAGTCTCCTTCAAAGTCACATTCACATAACTGTAATGCAATATGTCAATATTAGTTAATTATTAAGACAAAAGACTAGCATTCACTTCAAACATTGAGTTCAGAATCTGTTGGTCAGAATCTGTTGGGGTGAATGTGAGACCTTGTCGTACAGGTCGTCTGATTTTGAGTTCAGATGAAAAATAATAATTGAGTTTACAATAGTAACCCCTTCAAACATTGAGTTCAGAATCTGTTGGTCAGAATCTGTTGGGGTGAATGTGAGACCTTGTCGTACAGGTCGTCTGATTTTGAGTTCAGAATCGGTAGCGTTATTCGACAAAGTCTCGACAACGATTAAAGTAAAAAACAGGATTAAACCAAACATAATTTAGTTTTATAGTGTTCTTTATCCTAAGAATCATATTATCATTTTAATTTATAACCGATAGTATCCTTGTGTGACTGAAACAAAGAGATGTACACTTTAAAGTTTTCTGTGTGTTTGAACCGAATTTTAAAATTGATCACATCGTTGTTGGCAACAACAGAAACTTTGTCTATCCAAGCGTACAAAAACACAGAAGGCACTATGTCGCTTTCCGAAAAAGGAGTATCGATTAATTTAATCTGAAACGCTCCGTGTTGTTGAGGTATAGTCGTGTCGGTATAGGACGTTAGCGTATCGTCGTCGAAATAAAAATTCAATATGCAGAACCTGTTTTGTTTCTGAAGTACTTTGTTCTTCGAATTGGATTCGTCGATAACAAATGTGTTTATACTACTTCTACTGAGCAGTTGATGTTCGTCGATTAATTGTTTAACATGGGCGGTCAAATCAAATATAGTATCGTCGTTGACATCCGAGACGATGTTTCTCAGATGATTCAATACGGTGTCGCGTATGTTAACTTTTAGTATGTCGGTGATCTTAGCTCTCAAAGAGTCTTCATCGCCAAACACTTGTTCCGAGAACTTAACCAGTGTTTCGTTCACAAACCGATGTTTTCCTGATCTATGTTTTCAATCTTACTGAACCATTATTCGTCTGATAAACTCTGAATGGTTTCGTTTGATAAAATCTGAACAGATTCGTTTGATACTTTTGATAAAATCTGAAAGGATTCGTCTCATAACGTCTGAAAGGCTTGATCACCGGAAACAACAGTGTTGGTGGCAGCGGCAATTGCATTGTTAACGGCAGGACTTGTGTTAATATGTGACTTTGCGTCGGCGTTAGACGGATTGTGAACTAATGCCTACCTAACAGCGGAGTGTACAAAATCTTACAAGCATTAAGAGCAACTAGAGAGTTGCATTGTTGGTCTAGACGCACAATGCCCGAATCAGGAAACGGTCAGTGTCAAAGAACTCGAAATAACCCAGTTGAACAAGCAAATTCTTGAAAACGTGACCATTAATGAAACGTCTATAAATCAACGAATTGCACAGATGAACCAACAAATTACCGATCTGACCGTAGATAAAGAAAATGCAACCCAAAAAATAACAGAATTGGAGGAAAGTATTAATAACAAAGACGTCGAGATCCAAACATATCAGGAAAGCATTATTAACAAAGACGTCGAGATTAAAACATTGAACGATGAAAATTTGATAAATTATCAAAAGTACGTTTCCTGTGAAGCCGAGTACAAAAAGAGCAACGAACTCTTAAAAACCACATTATTCACTGAAGGTAACAAAGTAACTGAATTAGAAACACAAGTAACAAACCTTAGCACCGAATTAAGTGAAAAGACAAATAAAATAAGTATATGTGAAAAAACTATAAAGAATAATGATTTTAAGATTGCACAGATGAACACATCGCTAGAGAATCTAAAAAAAAACCGCTTAAAACACACACACATAGGAAAGAGTTAAAGAATCCGTCTGTCGCTGACGCAAAGTCTCACATTAGCAACATTTGAGTTAACTTACACACACACACACCTTGAATCCGTCTACCGCTGACACAAAGTATTGCATTCACACAACTAACAACATCTGCAATGCATCTGCAGCACCATTCAAGCCCAGATCAAAACCTTCGACATGCATGAAAAAATCAATCATCAAGCAAATGAAGAAATGTCTCCGTATGAAAGACTGAATGGGAATGTATCGGACAGTAAGAGTAAAATAAAATGTTAAGTCCGTATTTATTGTTTATTTTTCACCAGTACAATAATTTGACTTCATTTGTCAACTCGGTCATGGATGTGTGTGAGAATCTGTCGCTGTGCAGCACGTAGTCTCACATTCACTCCGTCGGTCAGACGTTCGCAACCAGCCGAAGGCCTAAGATGCCACAATCTGTCGACATGTTGAACAAAGTCTCACATTCACTCCGTCATACAGAGTCAGACGTTCGCCGAAGGCTTAATATGCCACATGACGGCACATTCACACGTTTTAGGAATCTATAAACATGTAGAACAAAGTCTCACATTCACTCTCCGTCATACTAAGTTAGACAATCAAATGACAGACATCAGTGGAACAAAGTCTCAGACTCTGTAGAACAAATCTCATGACGGAATCTGTCGACGTGTAGAACAAAGTCTCCAAAGTTTTAAACATCGATCGGACCTGCCTTCCGCTCACGACGACATGGAGGAGGATGTTAGCACGGGTGTCAATCCCTCCTCCCACGAAGAATCGGCCGTCACCGCCACGGAAATTGTGGCGAACATCAACCACGAACTGTCGTTGCTTTGGCAACACGTTCAATCCACGTGTTCGAATGTCAATGAGACTCACAAAGGGGCAATCGAGAAACGCCAAAAGTCATTTCAAAATATCAAGACGACCAGTAAGAAATGTCGCGACATTGCTTCGAATTGTTCTACGAACGGTTCGTCGCACTCCTCATCACCTTCTGCGAACGTTATATAAGCCAGCCTAGAAGCACTCAACCTCGAATTAGAGTCTATCGTCGGTCAGTTAGAGTCTTTTTCATCGGAACGAGAGAATATTCTGATCAACCTGAGACAGAACATTCTATTGAGGATCGTTAACAGTTGTACCTACCTACCCGAAACGGTTTTCGTTCACCGCGGCGACGAGACGAGCAAGGCTTGTGCGTTTGTCAGATTGGATGGTGTGTACGCTTGTCTGCTCAGCAGCGGAGAAAACGAAAGCAAGAACATAATCGACAACACTTATCCTCTGGTCAACAAATTTGGAGTTTACCTGACTGGTATTCAAGTATCCATTCAGAACGATTCGTTGGTGATAGACCATGTCAATTTTGCAGTCGAGGAGTACACTGGAGACAACGTTAAGAGGTACGCTATCTACAGAGACACTCTGGCCTCTGAACCCGTGGCTTACCGAGACTTGGACAGCGATCGCTTGAGCGAGCCTGAGATGAACGACATCAAAGAATTCGCACGCGTCGTAAACGTAAAAGTGATGCACGACAGACTGATCTGTGTTTGTATGACCAACGGTCCAGAAATCATTGACGCCATTCCCAACTTCATTGTCATAACGACAGACCCTAAGCTAACGATTAGCGAAGACGATGATGACGATGACGACGACTACAACAACAACAACGACGATTACGACAGATCCAATCAAGTTTTGAAAGCAGCGAGATAGCCAAGACTATCGATTCTAAATTGAGTTCGGATTATAGCAACCCTCTGGACATCACGACACGCGAAAACAAACATCGGGTCGTCGCTGCAGTCAATCTACCTTGAGCGGATTGAGGGACATAATCGAAGAGGACAACGCTAAGACCTTGCACAGCTTTGCTTACAACATGCAGGACACTATTTGCAAATCGTACACAACACATCTCTAACGTCGTCGACACCAAAGATTCTGCGGACTTCTCAAAGTTTTCCGAACTGGAATCGGAGAGGGTTGTCGTTATTTCCACAGCATAAATGTCACTAACTTCTTGTAGGTGCTTGGCACTCATGAAGAAATTCGAAGAACTCATCACAGACAGCAGTAGAAAGAGAAAGACAAAAGTTGAGTTGATAACCTACTTCAAGCGCAGGCGATTGCTTTTTCTACCAAAGAATCGTATATTTGCTTCAGCACGTTGTATGATCTTATAATGTTAATTTTGGTTTCATCTGAATCGAATGCAGATCGCAGCTGTGTACGCAACTGCCCTATCAAGATCACTGTATCCTGATCGGGATTGTACTTTAGTAAGTCGGACAGTAATACTTCAACATTAATACTGTCGTACACGATATTAATAATTGTCCTGACAGCATTTGTCAAATCTTGCAGCGTTCTATTGACGTCCGTTGACACAGTAGACTCCACCTTCAACACGAACGACGACGACCAAAACAGAGAGCTAGACGAGCCCACTGACAACGACCAAAACGACATTGCAGACAAAGTCACGCATTCACCAACGTCTCAGAATTGGTCTAGATTGCAGACAAAGTCACGCATTCACCAACGTCTCAGAATTGAATTCACCAACGTCTCCGAATTGGTCTATATTGCAGACAAAGTCACACATCAACGAAGTCACGCATTCACCAACGTCAGAATTGGTCTACATTACAGACGAAGACACGCATTCACCAACGTCTCAGAATTGGTTTACATTACATAAGATGTCACGCATACACATTACAGACGAAGTCACGCATTCACCAACGTCTCAGAATTGGTCTACATTACAAACGAAGTCACGCATTCACCAGCGTCTCAGAATTGGTTTACATTACAGACGAAGTCACGCATTCACATTACAGACGAGGTCACGCATTCACCAACGTCTCAGAATATACTCGAATTGATGCACAAGTAAACAGAGCCGTTGGATGGACTCCTGACAAGATAAGAAGAAGCATTGCAATGATTATGTGTAATAAATAAAAATAAGAATTTACAGATTGTTTTAGTTTATTCTTCTGTCGATCCGTACAAGGCGTATCTACCGAGTCACCTCAAATTCTATCCAAAATAAATTCGGATTAATCTAAGTTAGACCCCTTTTTAAACTAAATTACAGTTGATACAAATACGGTCCATCCGCATTCTTTTTTATTTCATTTAGTTTTTCTACCGCTTCGTTGAAAATCATGGATGTCTCGTTATTTTTCTCTGTTAATATTCGGTTGACCAAATCATTGAATTCTTGCATTTAAAAAAAAAAAATTACAGTTGTTGATTATTGAATTCGGCTTCGTAAAACTCTTTAACTTATAGTATTCAGAATACGTTTACCACTGACACAAAGTCTCATATTCACACAACATCTGCAGCATTCTCTGAGACAAAGTGACAAGTCAGAAAAGTCTGAGGGAATAAGCATGCAACACTCGTATAGTATTCAGAATCAGTCTACTGCTGACATAAAGTCTCGCATTCACACAACTAGCAACATCTGCAACGCATTTGATCCAACTCTGAGACAAAGTAAGATTTGTATTCAGAATCACGCAGGTCACACAATAGTATTCAGAATCCGTCTACAGCTGACACAAAGTATCGCATTCACCACCATCTGCAACTCTTGAAGGTTTAAGTCATGCAACAACACGTATAGTATTCAGAATACGTTTACCACTGACACAAAGTCTCATATTCTGCTGCTGCATGTAAGTTGGCTTGCTGCTGCTGCTGCATGTGTGCAGACGTTCGCGGTGAGTACACAACTTGCATATTCAACAACTTCGTAGCTTGCTGCTGCATGTAAGCATGTGCTTTGTAGCTTGTTAGTGCGTTTAGCTTGCTGCTGCTGCTGCTGCTGCATGTAAGTTGGCTTGCTGCTGATGCATGTGTGCTGCTTCGTAGCTTGTTAGTGCATGTAAGCATAGTAACTCGCTGCTGCTGCTGCATGTGTGCTGCTTCGTAGCTTTAGTAGCTCGCTGCTGCTGCTGCATGTGTGCTGCTTCGTGGTTTGTTAGTGCATGTAAGCATAGTAGCTCGCAACAATGCAACTCCCAACAATGCAATGCAACTCTACACAAGACAAACAAACTCACATTCACTCGAGTTAAGATGTAGTAATTGCTACATGCCCGTCCAATGTATCTCTACATGTTTTGCATAAGTCGAGATGACCTGCACCAATACTATACCTCTTGAATGTGTCACACACTACAGAGTTCAGAATCGTATCTTAACTATATTCTATCTGAATCTGTTCGCAGCAACTCTCTAGTTGTGTGTGACATTTGCATGGGTCTCTCTTCGCGCATGCAAATGTAAGTTAAGACTTCTTCTTTGTTGAAGAACTCTTGCCTACCTAACATCGGAGTGTACAGACTCACATGACAAAGTCTAACATGACGATGACAACTCTATTCAGAATCTGTTCTAGCAGAATCTGTTTGAAGAGTAAGTTGCCCAGTGAATGTGAGACCTTCTCGTCCTTATCGTTGACCTCCTTTAACAGCATTATTTCTTTGGTGTTGTAACCGTTGAGATAAGTTATACGATCTCTCGATCCCAAGTCGACGTCTTTCATGATTTGGAAATAATCTATGTCGGTTACTATCTTTCGTGGGTTGTAAGGCACGTACAGCGTCTGTCCACTGGTGAATCTGGCACCGGGTAGAGGATCGGGCATTTCGATGCATTGTTGGACTCAAGCATTAATAACTAGAGAATTGTATTGTTGGTCTAGATTGGAAAGTCGACTCACATGACAAAGCAGATGTTACAATTGTGTTTAGACGGATTGTGAACTCTTGCCTACAGGTGTACAAAATCTTACAAGCATTAAGAGCAGCTAGAGAGTTGCATTGTTGGTCTAGACGCACCGTCCAACGTGCAACCTGCTCTGAGGTGACACACCAACAGATTCTGAATAGAGATTACATCACGCTAGACTTCAGCAATGCAATAGAGAGTTGCATTGTTGGACTCAAGCATTACAGATGTTACAGTTGTGTTAATGTGTGACTTTGCGTCGGTGTTAGACGGATTGTGAGCTCTTGCGCACGCAGATGACAAAGTCTAGTATAACAAAGTCTAGCGTGATGTACTCTCTATTCAGAATCTCAACTTTCTATTCAACTACATCTCCTAATCAGAATCTGTTTTCACACGTCCAAGAGAGTTGCATTGTTGAATAGACTCTTCGAATTTGTAGAGCAATGTTAAGAGCGAAGAGTCAAACATGTTTCGTCTTTCCGTTATCGTTGAGCTGTATGGCCTGTAGGGAACCTGTTACGAAATTTTCGTTGTGTTCGTGTCCGTCATCCAGATGTGCAGTAGTAGTAGCACCAGCAGTGACACCGACAGTTTTAATGATGGTGGCACCACTAGCAGCGGCAGCGTTATTATCAGTAGTACTAGTAGCAACAACAAAGCAAAACGTAAAAGAATCAACTACACTAAAAAACATTCGAAGAATATTGACTCGTCGGACCGAAGAAGATTAACTCAACGCCACTCGAATATTGACTCGTCGGACCGAAGAAGATTAACTCTCTTTTTTATTTCATTTAGTTTTTCTACTGCTTCGTTGAAAATCATGGATGTCTCGTTATTTTTATCTGTTAATATTCGGTTGACCAAATCACAGAATTCTTGCATTTTTTTTTTAAATTCCAGTTGTTGATTATTGAATTCGGCTTCGTAAAACTCTTTAACTTGATTAATCGCAGTCGAATGTTCGTTTAGTTTGACCATTAACGATTCGATTTGTGTTCCGAGACCTTCGGATGATGAACACTGCTGCCGTGCAGCTGAAGACTGTGGCTGTGAGGTTTAACAAGACGAATTGCATATACTAGATAGCTGCTAGTGAATGTGCGACTTTGTCTCAATTGTCAACAGAACTCTTGTCCGCTACCACATAAGAGTTTTACTCTTATTGATTTTAATACACACACACAAGTTACATACAACAGGAAGAGGTTCAACAGGAAGATTTCGTTTACAACTGTATGTTTAAAATTTAGTACACATTCAACATCTTAAAAATTACATCTTAAAAATTAGTACACATCTCAGCATTCACACACATGTAGAATAAACACATTCACACACATGTAGAATAAACACTTGACATTTCATCTTATCACGTGAGTCACATCCTTTCTTCTTTCACACTATGTAATGTACATTTGTTAAATAATGTAATGTACGTTTGTTAAAAATAAAACAATGTAAATTTTGTTTTGTTTTTTTAATGTAAATATTACATAAATATACGTCCTCATAGAAGACAAATATTAAGATCTTTGCAGATCGCTAAACTACAAATCTTTTCCTATTGAGTATTGAAGATGGCTGAAAGTCTTTGGCGGTTTGTCGTAATACGACTTTATCTACATTCTTGAAGATAATTTCATTTAACAGTGTGTTCGTTTACCTTATTATTGTATGTTAATTTAGGCGAGTGTCAATACTGTCAATTTATCTTTTGTTAAGCTGAAATAAAATAAGTCATTGTCGTTAAGTTTTACACAAAATCAACAAACTAAACACGAAGAAGAAAAATCTGAATTAAGGAAAGAAATTGAAAAAGTCATCTGCCAAAGTACAACAAATAATGACGATATACAAAAGATGTAGATAAGAAATTCTTAGAAGTTAATGCAAATATACGAAAGATAATCCAAGAAAGACCGACTAAACGCAGAATTATCTGAAAATAAAACAAGATCGATCTTATACCGTGGGCAAAATGAATACGAACAACTCCAACAACGTAATAACGAATACAGAAGGAATGACCAATTCAAACAAGAGTTGACTCAAAATAAAACTCTACTCCTACAAGAGACAAACGACGAGATGGACTCCAGCAAGATGTCACTCGCCTCCAGCAAGAGAAAACTGCTCTCGAAACCCAACTGAGTGAAAAGAGTAATGACTTATCGATATTACTGAAAAAAAAACAAGGAAGGCGATTAATACGCGTTCAGGTTTCAAACAAATTGGCGTGCAGATTTCGTTCAACGACATGTCGTCATGAACAAGGAGTTCGATCTTTCGATATCTGCCATTTGACAAGATTGTTTTGTAAGAAGAAGAAGAAGCATTGCAATGATTATGTGTAATAAATAAAATAAGAATTTACAGAATGTTTTAGTCGTCTCACATCGTCTCGTGAATCGGTGGACTGGAATGAAATCTTCGCGTATCAACGCGTCTGACTTTGTACAGACATGAATCATAATTTGTTCAAATCGACAGATTCCGTCATGAGATATTGTTCTGACGAGTTCAGGATGTCGTCCACTGATGTCTGTCATTTGATTGTCTAAGTGTGATTTTTAGTCTGTATATACGTTACATAAATTGTAACATCTCGGATAGACTATGTACATATTGTAGGTTAGGAAATAAGACTTTTATTTAAAATTTGTATGATATTTTTCAAGCTATGTTTAATAAAATATAGTTTATTCACCTGTGTGGACATCCTTAAATCACGTGTTCTGGGTATCTATTAATTCGATCACGAGAGATGATGAGTGTAACAGTGAAGTGTCGTTATACAACCCACAATTAAACACTTTAACAGATCCAGAGTACGCAGACGTGGAACAGCAGCATCCATGAAGCAGCGAAGCGGTGCGCGGTGACTACACATTTCTTGAGAGTACGGTGCACGACACATTTCTTGAGAGTATGGTAGATTCGTCACCTGCTGACACAACACCTATATCTTCTCGTAGTCTCCGACCTTTGTGGAACGCTTGCCAAAACATTGGTCTCGGAGGAAGTCATAACTTACAATTGCATGCGCGCAGAGAGACCCATGCAAATGTCACACACAACTAGAGTTAACGGACCCTGGTGCTGAAAAGATGATTCATGTTGTCATTGTGATCTCTGACGGTGAAAGTTATTTTAAAATTCGTAACTTGCGGTTCTTCACTTTCCTGTTCTCTCCCAGTACAAAGTGTTCGATATGGATTGAAGGAGAACGATACTTCACCTTTTCTAAAATTCAAAGAACGTAAAAACGGAGCTAGCCAGGCATGCTTTGCATTTTACTTGTTGAATTTTTCAATGGCGTTGTACGACGTCATCATGATGTTGAAAGAAGGTCAAACCCATCACACACTCTTAACGTCTATAATAGACCGATTAATCGCACCTTTCGGTTACGATTATCAAACCCAGCTCAGGAACTTACTCCAGAAAGTGTTAGACAAAGCAGGCATCGCTACGATCTTTCAGGACACAACACGGCTCGATGAGAGAGAGAGGAGCTTTCAAACTTACCCGTCAAGTCTAACTCCGATGAAAGATAAACTATTAGAAAGTGGTTTTGTTCACCAATTAAATTCTGACAGCGTTAGTTGTATGGACTGTAGATTCATTCATACACAACCTCGAATTTCATGTCTCTCAATTCTTTGGTAAAATATGAAAGAACATCGTTACATGTTAAAAACAGCCACAACTTCAGTTCAAATTTTATTTTAGGAGTAAAACAAACATACACTACTACAGAACATATACACACGAATAACAGATACAGAATTCTCAGTCCACACGAATTACATAGAGACTTTTTCAGCCACAACTTCAGTTCCATTTTTATTTTAGGAGTAACATAAGAGTCTGCACACATGTCTTAGGTTGACTTGATTTCTAATGTTAACACAATTTATATACTGTACAGAACACCTCTATACACACATACACAAGTTACATACACTACACACTCACACACAACAGTTCCATTTTAATACACACACACAAGTTACATACAACAGGAAGAGGTTCAACAGGAAGAGTTCGTTTACAACTGTAAGTTTAAAATTTTGTACACATTCAACATCTTAAAAATTACATCTTAAAAATTAGTACACATCTCAGCATTCACACACATGTAGAATAAACACAGTCACACACATGTAGAATAAACACTTGACATTTCATCTTATCACGTGAGTCACATCCTTTCTTCTTCCAGCTTGCAACAACAACACCAAACTTAAAGTTGACCCTCGGACGAGACTGTTTTACTGACGTGATGAGAAGATGACTGACCAATCGCTCTCTTGTAAGCGATGATTGTTGTTGTCCAAGCGACGTATTTCGTAATTGTTGCAATCTATTATGATTAACTTGAAGTCGCCGATTATGTACGTTCCTTTGGAACGGGTTCGTACTCTGTGCGCCACAGCACATGCAAGATTAGGACAGTTTTAATTCAAACACGACCGCATGTGTTCCTCCAATATGTATTTGTACAGTTTGGCTATGGGGCAGTTGTGTCTGTCGTACACGTGTGAGAATGCGTTTGAACAGACTGCAGATCGCATTACATTGGTTATTAGTACATCTGGTGTAGTGAGCAAAGATAGTGTAAAATACATCCTGAATGTTCTTATCTTGGTTGTTGATGTTTAGAATCACATATTAAAGTATTTTAGCGTTAACTTGGCAAAGATTATTTTCATTTGACGCACTGGATTTTTTCAATTCAATATTAGACTTGTTATCGAGACAAGTAGGCAAAGAGGAATTCAAGAACATCCTCGATGGAATCGAACATCGCATCACAGAGAACGATTTGCGAGACACTGTCGATCACCTGTCGTCCGAAGATAATTTTATTTTACTCTTACTGTCCGATACATTCCCATTCAGTCTTTCATACGGAGACATTTCATCGTTTGCTTGATGATTGACTTTTTCATGCATGTCGAAGGTTTTGATCTGGCCTTACCCAGTCTCTTCTTATTCGTCTTCTTAATCATCTGATCGTTCAGCTTGAGGCGCTTAGTGCGTCGCCTCTTCTTCCCGGTGGCATCTGTCTTACCCTCGGTCTTCCGACGGCGCCCTTTTTTGTTGGCTCGTCTAATTGTCAAAGCTGCCATCGTCGATTAACTTTAACCAGATAAATATTTAGAATTCGTCGCAGACGGCAGAGTGATTCCCTCGTGTTAGAGTGACTCTTCGGGTGTTTGGCTCTCTTGCTTTTTCCTAATTTATTTGTAGGTCTTCAACAATACCGGCTGGTCACATTACTTTTATTCCGTCTTGTGCAGAACAGGTGTAAATGTGCGTGTTTTGGATTTACAAAGTCGACTTTAAAAACAAAAGTGGAGGAGAATGGTAGGATTCTTTACGAAATATTACCAGATTAAAGATAGCTGCAGATGACGGTATCCGTACAAGGCGTATCTATCGAGTCACCTCAAATTCTATCCAAAATAAATTCGGATCGATCTAAGATAGACCCCTTTTTAAACTAAATTACAGTTGATAAAAAGACGGTCTTCGGCGTAACGCTATTTAAGATCATCAAAAATATTAACTTGGCAAGTAGTCGCGTCCGATTTAGAATCTGTCGTTACAGCGTTTGAATTGAATGCCGATGCTGAGTCGTTGATGTCTAAAAAAATGTTAAGCTACTTAACGAAAATTCTATTGAACAGAGTGAAAACCATGGAACTGTTCAAAGATTATTGTTCCTCGATTTTGACTAAGTATAAAAATGACGTGAATTGGAAAATAGTGCAAATCAACAAGAAGTATTTCAACAACACAGAACTCGAATTACTTAAACCGATGTTAAAAAAACATCGGTGAATATCCCAGTGACTTCGACACTCCGTTCGATGTCGCGTTGCAGTCTCTCATCGATATCGGAGATTTGTTTATCCAAACGTGTGTGTTAGAAATGCAAAGTAAATTGTATGAACAGGCACGGACATTCAGTTTAGATTCCAGAACGTACATTGTTGATCAGATGACTAACAATTTTAACGCTTTGGAAAATCGACTCGAGGAAATATAAAGAAGCAAGTCATAGTCAATGCATTGTCATTGGGAATAAAAACAATTGGGTGTGAATAGTGTATGTAATGCATTGTCAGGTAAAAGTTCTTGACGTGTAGTTTTACAGATTGGGTGTGAATAAAAAAACATTTTGCTTTCTTAATTTTTTAATTTCATTTCACGGTGCACTCATTCGGCAACAAGTGCATTGTTGTCCTTCGGCAACGAGTGTTTTGGGAACAAAAACAGTTTCTTGATGTGTCTCGGAAAAGGTAAAGCTTTCCCAATAGCCAAGACACGACAGAAGAATAAACTAAAACAATCTGTAAATTTTTATTTTTATTTATTACACATAATCCTTGCAATGCTTCTTCTTATCTTGTCAGGAGTCCATCCAACGGCTCTGTTTACTTGTGCATCAATTCGAAGATATTCTGAATCAAGAGGAGATGTCTGGTTTAATTGCAGAGTTGGTCATCATGAACAGCGTCCGTTGAATCGTGTTGTCGAGCGCTAAGGTTTGAAAAGTGGATTTATCAACGCAGTCCCCGAATGTCGAAGAATTTGCAGAATAGATGATGTTGTACACAATAACACATTCGTCGCACTCTGTACACTCTGCCGTAGGGTAGGATTATAACAATCCTGTGTACGACTTGCCGTCGAGACAAAGTCACACTGTGTTCACAAAGATAGCAGACTCAGACTTCTGTTGTATGGAGAGTAGGTGGGTCCAACACCCTGATGCGAGTAGCTTGAGTAGACTCCTTCTGTCGTCCACTGCGAGCTTGAGTAAACTCCTTCTGTCGTCCCACATCAGTCTCCTTCAAAGTCACATTCACATAACTGTAATGCAATATGTCAATATTAGTTAATTATTAAAACAAAGACTAGCATTCACCTAGATATACGAAAGCGAAAGGGATCAACACGCAGCGCAGGCACAGGCCACAGCAGGCAGAGCGATGGAGAGCAGACCAACACCCGAAGCCGAATGCTGATGGTCACTGTCGCTTCACACTGCACTGGACCAAATGTTGCTAATGCGAGACGGACGTTTCCGACAGAGTCACACACCCAACTTTCCGAATATACGTTTCCGACAAAGTCAAGCGACATCTCAGACAAAAGCACGCATTCACCTAACACTCAGCATTGAGACAAACTCAAACATCAACACACACCGGAATTGGTCACCGCTGTAGATAAACGCACACATTTACCAAACGGAATCGGTCACCGCCTCCGAATCAAATCAACCACTCAGAATCGGTCTACGTTGCAGACAAAGTTACGCATTCACCAGCGTCTCAGAATTGGTCTATATTACAAACGAAGTCACGCATTCACCAACGTCAGAATTGGTCTACATTACACACGAAGTCACGCATTCACCAACGTCTCAGAATTGGTTTACATTACAGACGAAGTCACGCATTCACATTACAGACGAAGTCACGCATTCACCAACGTCTCAGAATTGGTCTACATTACAGACGAAGTCACGCATTCACCAACGTCTCAGAATTGGTCTACATTACAGACGAAGTCACGCATTCACCAACGTCTCAGAATCGGTCTACATTACAGACGAAGTCACGCATTCACATTTACAGACGAAGTCACGCATTCACCAACGTCTCAGAATTGGTCTACATTGCAGACAAAGTCACGCATTCACCAACGTCTCAGAATTGGTCTACATTGCAGACAAAGTCACGCATTCACCAACGTCTCAGAATTGGTCTACATTGCAGACAAAGTCACGCATTCACCAACGTCTCAGAATTGGTCTACATTGCAGACAAAGTCACGCATTGACCAACGTCTCAGGTGTGGCTATAGGGAAAGCTTTACCTTTTCCGAGACACATCAAGAAATTGTTTTTGTTCCCAAAACACTCGTTGCCGAAGGACAGTGCATGTAAGCATAGTAGCTCGCTGCTTCTGCTGCATGTGTGCTGCTTCGTAGCTTGTTAGTGAATGTAAGCATCTACTACATCTTAACTCTATTCTACATCTTATCTTCAAATATTCATAGGCAAGAGTTCAAATGAATTTATAATAGTACCCCCTGAAAAGCATACGAATGGTTGACTTTGTCTTATATATCGACCGATTCTGAGACGCATGAAAAAAACAAAATTTAATTTATAATAGTAACTCCTGAAAAGTAAAATTGAATTTATAATAGTACTACGCGCACACTAAGTTTATGGATATCGTGTACTGCCCACGAAATGTCATGCACGTGAAGAGAAAGCGCGTCGTTTTCCGCCTGTCTTCCCACCTCGTGTTAATCGACGGTCTGTATGTAACGATAACACCGCCGCCACTGTCAACGAAAGCGGCAGCGGCACCGAGAGTCGAGCGTCTTCCGGGCAACACCCATCGCTGTTTCAAGCATCTCTCGTCAAATCCATGTTGGAATCTAACAAAACCGATATTCAGACTTTACGATTCTTTGGTAGAAAAGATAGGTTGAGTCGATATTACAACCTGAAAATAAAATATAACAATATAAAATTAAACAACTTCTCAACGCCATTAATCCTCATCTTAACAACAACAACAGAATTAAGAAACACTTGTTGACAAATACAAAATTTCCAATCAGAATTGGTTAATGTTTTGAGAACAAACAGAGGGGACGGTAACGGATTACGAAATGTCAGATGCGAATGACACGCTGACGCCAAACGCAGCAGCCTACCTTAACGTTTTCTTCTGGAGTTCGGATATGGTCGTTTTGTACTTCAGTAATAGTTTTAGGTTTTGTAGTGTTGAAATAGACTGATTGAAAATGGATAGATTCCGTATCCTGTCGTAAAACACTCCGTCAGATACTGGCCCGACGAATTCTTGTCTGATTTGTCTGCTGTGGCGGCAACCTTGATGATCTTGCAACCGTTGTGTGATTTCTTCACGAGACATGTGGTATGATAGTCCACAACGTTTTATATCGACGGTTCTTTGTTGATGTGATTAACCAGATAAGAGTGTTCATACCGTTACAAGTAAATATAGAATAGTATGCCCTAAAGATGCGAGTTTGTATGAATGTCTGACGAGACTCTGATGAATGTACGACTTTGTCACGTACGTCGACCTATTCTCCAAAAGTTATCATTGTTTGTCTGTTCTCTCAGTGTGACGTAACCGTGACGACGCCATGACATGAGGCAACGCAGGAGGCGGGCAACTAGAGAGTTGCTGCGAACAGATTAAGATAGAATAGTTAAGATACGATTCTGAACTCTGTAGTGTGTGGCACATTCAAGAGGTATAGTATTGGTGCATGGCATATAGACTTATGCAAAACATGTAGAGATACATTGGACGGGCATGTAGCTATTTCTACATCTTAACTCGAGTGAATGTGAGTTTGTTTGTCCTGTGTAGATTTGCATTGCATTGTTTGAGTTGCATTGTTGGACGCACTAGAGCGACAGAGAATACTCGGTTTTGTCAGACTGAATATTGACAGACAGTGCAATAAACTTTTAAGTTATCGAATTCAAAAGAGTAATAGACAGTGTAAGTGAAATGTGTAGTCATGCTCGGACAACACTCACCTCCAATTCTCGGACAACAACGTGGAACGACCGTCACACGTAGTACAGACATGTGTAAGTGACACAAATACACTGAATTTTTTTATAATGTGAAATAAAACAAATCATATTACACACAGAAATTTTATTTCTTAGCCCTAGGTGGTCACGAACAGACGTGACCTGCAACGAGACGTTGGTGAATGCGTGACTTTGTCTGCAATCTAGACCAGTTCTGAGACGTTGGTGAATGCGTGACTTTGTCTGTAATGTAGACCAATTCTGAGACTTTGGTGAATGCGTGACTGTCTGAAATGTAGACACATACTGAGACGTTGGTGAAGAATTTGTCTGCAATTTTGATCCTGACAAGATAAGAAGAAGCATTGCAATGATTATGTGTAATAAAAAATGAGAATTTACAGATTTGTTTTACGACGTCGTTCGATGATCCTGTTGACGCACTTTATCGTTTTAACGACAATGGGATGATCGTTTGAAGGATGCAGTTGTTCGTGTCCGATGTTCTGTCGTTGACGAATGCTTTGAGATCGATTCTAGCAGAGAAAATCATCCAGATGTGTGATAACCAGACGCGTTTACACAGTCTCGCGTCTGAGCGGTCGGGCATCTTAGGTCTTCGGCTGGTGGCGAACGTGAATCGGAGACTTTGTTCTACACGTCGACAGATTCCGTCATGAGATTTGTTCTTCAGAGTCTGAGACTTTGTTCCACTGTGAATGAGACTTTGTTCTACATGTTTACAGATTCCTAAACCGTGTGAATGTGCCGTCATGTGGCATATTGTTTCGGCGAACGTCTGACTCTGTATGACGGAGTGAATGTGAGAATCTGTTCAATCTGTGCGAACAGATACGTGGTGTCTGTCCGTGTCAGATCATATTCTGAGTTGCAGCTGTTGCTAGTTGTGTGACTGCGAGACTTTATGTCAGCAGTAGACTGTTTCTGAATACTATACGAGTGTTGCATGCTTATTCCTCAGACTTTTCTGACTTGTCACTTTGTCTCAGAGAATGTCGCAGGATGTTGTGAATATGAGACTAAATAGTGGTAAACGTATTCAATAATATGTTGTTGCATGACTTAAACCCCAAGATAGTGAATGCGACTTAAAATGGGGCCAGGCGGATTCGAATACTATTGTGTGACTTGCATTCTGAATACAAATCTTACTTTGTCTCAGAGTTGATCAAATGGGGAGAGGCTGAGAAAGCATCGAACGTACGTTTTCCGGTAACGAGATGTCATGATTACCGCTACCGGTGTGGTGGCGTGGCATGCGAAATCACGTGTGAGGACTTCACAATCTGACTCTAAAAAAATATTCTCGCCTCATCTTTACACAAAACCGAACGAATCTGGACTCTAAAAATATTCTCGCCTCATCTTAGGCCACAAACCGAACGTGAATCTAATTCCTAAAATATTCTCGCCTCTTATCTTATACACAAAACCGAACATACAGGTATACTACTGTCAGGTCGGAACACACGCGCGCGTGTATTGTAAATAGAACACACATCTCTGTACATCACCGCGTGTATTAAAGCCAGAACACACACATCTCTGTATATACATCACCGTATGTACAGTCAGACCACATCCTTGCATATACATCACCGCATGTATTGGAAGCCAGAACACACACTATCTCAGTACAAACATCAATGCGTGTATTGAAGTCAGAACACACACATCTCTGTATAGCATCACCGTGTATGGAAGCCAGAATACACATCTCTGTATACATCACCGCGTATTGAAGACAGTGTCACACTACTCTGTATATACATCACCGCGTGTATTGAAGCCAGAACACACACACATCTCTGTATATACATCATGTGGCCAGTCAGAACACACATCTCTGTATACATCATCATGTATTGAAGCTGAACACACATTCTCAAAGCATACATCACCGTGTATTAGAAGACAGAACACACACATCTCTGTATATACATCATCATGCGTGTATTGAGAAGCCAGAACACACACTACTCTCTGTATATACATCACCAATGGCTGAAGCTGCACACATGTATCTCTCTGTATATACACTGCGTGTATTAGGCTAGAAATACACATCTCTGTATAATATCACCAGTATTAGGCCAGAACACACATCTCTTGCTAGTATAAACATCACCGCGTGTATTGGAAGCCAGGAACACACACACATCTGTATATACACCACTGCGTGACAGACACTCTACATTCACCCAGTTTATATATAATCCAGGAAAGTACATTGGCTATATGGTATGGGACTTCATATTTTTACAAGTCTAATATGTGTGTATGTGTATGTGTGTAACGCCCGTACGGAGAGTAACCAGGTCCGAAATTGATGGAAGTCGACATATGGCAGGTACCTGGTTGTGCATTTCTGTTCTGTAGGACTCTAGAGGGAGGCAGTTAACGAGCCTGAGAGAGTGGGGTCCAAAATTGCACGGGGTCGTGACATACAGCAGAAGCAGGTACTCTGGTTGTGTATTCATGTTCAAGTGTAGGGAAGGAGTTGGGACGAGCCTGAGAGAGTGGGGTCCAAATTTTGCACGGGGTCATGACATATAGCAGCAGGTAAATTTCGGTTGGCATTTGACTATTCCTGTAGACTCAGAGGGAGGGCCTGGGAATGGGTCAACAAATTGTCACAGCAGGGTAGTGGCAAGTACCTTGGTTGTGTGTATTTCTGTTCATGTAGAATCTGGAAGTTATACTTTCAGTTGTGTGTTTCTGTTCACAGAAGGAGTTGACGCGTCTGGGAGAGTGGGGTCCACCCATTTGCACGGGGGTCGTGAGATACAGCAGGTGTTCACTGGGGTTGTGTGTTTCTGTTGGAATGTAGGACCTGTATGAGAGTGGGGGTCCAAATTCTGCACGGGGTCGTGGACATATGCAGGGGTACTCAGTTGTGTGTGTTTCTGTTCATGTAGGACCCAACGTGAAGGAGTTGACGAGCCTGGAGAGAGTGGGGGTCCTAAATTTACACGGGGGTCGTGACACACAGCAGGTACTCATTTTTCAGTTTCTGTTCAAGTAGGGACTCAGTGCAAGGAGTTGAGAAGCATTTGCATAAATAAAACATAGGAGTCTGGGAGAGGAATCAAATTTGCACGGGGGTCGTGACATATCAGACGAGCCTGGGAGAGTGGGGTCCAAATCGCACGGGGCCGTGGGACATAGAGTCTGGGAGAGTAATTAAATTTGCACGGGGCCGTGACATAGGAGTCTGAGAGTAATCCAAATTTACACGGGGTCGTGACATAGGAGACGAGCCTGGGAGTGGGGTCCAATTTGCATTTGGGGTCGTGGGACACATATCAGACTTGTTCTGGGAGAGTGGGGTCCAAATTCTGCACGGGGGTCGTGACAGGAGTCTGGGAGAGTGGGGTCCAAATTTACACGGGGGGTCGTGACATGTTGCAGGTACTCATTTTTGTGTTTCTGTCTGGCAGGGACCTAAAGTGAAGGAGTTGAGGAGCATTTGCACGGGGCCGTGACAGAGTCCGGGAGAGTGGGGTCCAAATTTGCACGGGGTCGTGACACAGCATCAGACGAGCATGGGAGAGTGGGGTCCAAATTCTGCACGGGGGTTTGATACACATATCAGACGAGCCTGGGAGAGTGGGGTCCAAATTTCAATGGGGTCGTGACATATATCAGACGAGCCTGGGAGAGTGGGGTCCAAATTTGCATGGGGGTCGACATATATCAGACGAGATGGGAGAGTAACCAAATTCAGGCTGGGGTCGACATACATCAGACGAGCCTGGAGAGGCCCAAATTTGCACGGGGTCGTGACATATATCAGACGAGCCTGGGAGAGTAACAGTCCAAATTTGCATGGGGGTCGTGACATATATCAGACGAGCCTGGGAGAGTGGGGTCCAAATTGGTATCGGGGGTCGTGACATATATCAGACGAGCCTGAGAGTAACTAAATTTGCATGGGGGTCGTACATATATCAGATGAGCCTGGGAGAGTAAACCAATTGCAAGGGAGTAATGACATATTACATCGACGAGCCTGGGAAAGTGGGGGTCCAAATTTGCATAGTCGTGACATATCAGACGAGCCTGGGAGAGTAAATCAATTTCCAATGGGGAATGTGAGACATAATGACGAGTTCGGAGAGTGGGGTCCAAATTTCAGTATGGGGGTCGTGACATATATCAGACGAGCATGGGAGTGGGGTCCAAATTTGCATGACTGTGACATATATCAGGACGAGCCTCGGAGAGGGGGGTCCAAATTCTGCATGGGGTCGACATATCAGACGAGCATGGGAGAGGGGGGCCCCAAATTTTGTATTGGGTCAGGAGCATATATCGACGAGTTCAGAGAGGGGTCAAATTCTGTATGGGGTTTATCCAGCATTAAACGGGTCAAGCAAAGACATGTCTAAAACGTACACTTGAAAAACGATTTAAGTATAATGTACGACATACACTCTTTCTCAGAACATGACGCACTTACTAATTCAGAGCGGTGGTACACTGTGCACGTTCGTTCGGTATTCACATGTTGCTACTCATCACACGATCACATAATTGACGGATGTTCACTAGTCCAGTGACGGACGGAATTCTTCACACTTCGTGTACTAAAGGCTTGAACAGATTATTGAATTTATATTTACAGACCTTATTGAAGTTCAATCAGCAGGCCAGACGCCAGGAGGCGTGAGTTCAGTTGTGTGTGTTCACATGTGAGCGACGTCTACTTACTAAAGAGACTTCTTCGTTTGTTGACATTTGCATCTGCGTGATGTACTTTTGATCCATGTCTGTCATTTTAGATCGTATTTAATTGTCATGTCGGTAAACGAACCTGCATATGAAAGACCACACATGTAATTAAATAATTCACCCACATATGCAATCACATAATTCACGAGAAACTGCTTCTGACCCGTCATACGAAGCCGTACACGAAAACGAGAGCAATCTCTCAATTACAAAAGTAAAACCCATATGGTAAAAAATAATACACTGATATATTTTGTTTCATCTCTTAATACACCTTAAGACATTTAAATTAACAAAATACATCTCTAAATGTAATGTAACAACGGCACAATGATATCTTTCAAATCGTTATTCAGAACCGATTCAGACTTTCGTCTAATTTAGTTTCATTTTCTCGGTTGAGTGTGTATAGATTTGTTTTTACGGACGTCGTTCGATGATCCTGTTGACGCACTCCCATCGTTTTAACGACAATGGGATGATCGCTCTGAAGGATGCGGAATTGTTCGTGTCCGATGTTCTGTCGCTGACGAATGCTTTGAGATCGATTCTAGCAGAGAAAATCATCCACGTGATAACCAGACGCGCCGTACACAGTCTCGCGCTGTCTGAGCGGGAAAGCGTAAAGTTCTGCTAATTTCTGATGAAAGTTAATTTTTTATGCTTATGTTGAATCGATCCTATCGTCACTTTCAACGTGTTTGTTAAACGCTCGTAACTTGATGTAGTCGGATTGAAAATTTGAAAACGTCTGTTCGGTAATCGAGGGGGAAGGGAGAATTAATGTTTTGTCGGCGGTGTTCGAAGCTAGGAAACGTCGCGGCGGCGTTTTTAAAATGTTTTACATTCGAGTGAACGCTTCATTCCTGTCGTCGCTGAGGATGCCTTTGTATTAATTCTTCGGTGTTCAAACATTGAAGTCTGTTTCGCCATCTGCTAGGTGTTCGTCTCTCATACTACCGGTAGCGAAGATGTCGTGGTGGTGGTGGCTACCTTCGATTTCTTCTTGGTGGGTTTCTGTTCGTGCTGGCTGCAGCGCCGCTGTTGTTGTTAACGTCCAATCCGTCCTGCTCTGCGTCGATCAACACTTGGACATCAAAGTGGATTTGAATTGGAATTCTACCTGTCAGATCAAGATCAGCAAGTCATTTATTGCTTATTGTTTAGTTGGATGTGATAGATTTCCACCGATAGTTGTTGTATATTAGCCTGCTCTCTCACGAGGTATATTGCATGTACCTCGTGAAAACGAGCAATATTTTAGAGTTAACTATCAATTGGAAATCGTCACGTCCAGTAAATATTAAGTATAGATAGACAAATTCTGAGTTAATTTTGCAAAATAATTTAATTCCAATGTATCGTTAATTATATTTAAAAAAGCAATGTCAGAACGAAGGAGATGTTTTATTTTTAAATTAGTTAATTAATCTGAACTGAAGGTCCTGAATTTTTAGTTAATCTGAAACTGAAGGTCCTTCTGAATCAATTCGAACTGAAGGTACTGAATTTGAATGTCAGTCACACTACAGAGTTCAGAATCGTATCTTAACTATATTCTGTTCTATCTGAATCTGTTCGCAGCAACTTCCTTCTAGTTAGTGTGTACATTTGCATGGGTCTCTTCGCGCATGCAATGTAATGTTAAGACTTTCTTTTGTTGAAGAACTTTGGATGTGTACTAATTTTTAAGATGTAATTTTTTATGATGTTGAATGTGTACTAAATTTTAAAACTTACAGTTGTAAACGAACCTTCCTGTTGAACCTCTTCCTGTTGTATGTAACTTGTGTGTGTATTAAAATGGAACTGTGTTGTGTGTGAGTGTGTAGTGTATGTAACTTGTGTATGAGTGTGTGATGGAGGTACCGTCGCCGATCAATTATTAAATCTGGCAAGTAGTCGCGTCCGATTTAGAATCTGTCGTTACAGCGTGAATTGAATGCCGATGCTGAGTCGTTGATGTCTAAAAAATGTTAGTTACTTAACGAAATTCTATTGAACAGAGGAAACCATGGAACTGTTCAAAGATTATTGTTCCTCGATTTTGACTAAGTATAAAAAATTATGGAATTGGAAAATAGTGCAAATCAACAAGAAGTATTTCAGAGTATATGCAGCGAAGAAGATTTAGAAATGCCAGTCCTTCGACCAGATCAAACTAAACAACCGAATCTTTTCATCGTCTTCGTTTGTGTCTCTTTGTAGGAGTAAGTTTTATTTTGAGTCAACTCTTGTTTGAATTCGATCATTCTCGTATCTCTGTATTCTTCTCAACAGGAGATGCAGTAAAGAATTGAATGAACGCACCGGACGCTGTTTTTTCTTACAACGTTGTTGCTGTCGTCGTTGCCTGCCGCTGTCGCGGAGGCACCTGGATTCTGAAACGTCTCTTTCTTCTCTTTTGAAATTTTTACTGAATTTGAACACGTCATTGTTTGAAAATAATTTGCTTAGTACATTTGTTAAATAATGTAATGTACGTTTGTTAAAAAAAATAAAACAATGTAAATTTTGTTTTGTTTTTTTTAATGTAAATATTACATAAATATATACGTCCTCATAGAAGACAAACACAAGATCTTTTGCAGATCGCTAAACTACAAATCTTATCCTATTGAGTATTGAAGATGGCTGCACATGTCTTACACTATTCGAGGCATATATGTTGGAACCATACGTACAAAATGTAATGGCTTACATAAACTTACATACACACGTATACATGGCAAATTGAAAATCTACAAACTAACCGGCCAGTTTGATAAGAACGATGAAGCATTAGAATCCTGTAAACAAAAACTGGATAAGTGCCAGAGTGAGTTAGACAATAAAATTAATGAAATAAGTTTATTTAGTCAAGAGTTAGCCGATTCTACAAAGAAGCACATGGATGAATTACAAAATATTCATAGGCAAGAGTTCAAATGAATTTATAATAGTGCCCCCTGAAAAGCACACGAATGGTTGACTTTGTCTTATATATCGACCGATTCTGAGACGCTTGAAAAAAACAAAATTGAATTTATAATAGTAACTCCTGAAAAAGTATAATTGAATTTATAATAGTACCCCTTAGAGTGTAAATGAAATACACTGTAGACAAATTTCATTGGTGAATGCGTGACTTTGTCTGCAATGTAGACCGATTCTGAGACATTGGTGAATGCGTGACTTTGTCTGCAATGTAGACCGATTCTGAGACATTGGTGAATGCGTGACTTTGTTATAGACCAATTCTATGACGTTTAGGTGAATGCGTGACTTTGTCTCCAAATGTAAACCAATTTGAGACGTTGGTGAATGCGTGACTTTGTCTGCAATATAGACCAATTCCCTGAGACGTTGGTGAATGCGTGACTTTAATTGCAATCAGACCACCCTGGAGACATTGGTGAATGCGGATTTGTTCAGCCGTAGACCACCTTGAGACGCAGCCAGAATGCGTGACTTTGTCTGGAATGACCGACTTGAGGACGTTATGAATGCGTGACTTTGTCTGGAAATGTAAACCAATTCTGACGTTGCGAATGCGTGACTTTGTCTGAAATGTAGACCACCTGAGACGCTGGTGAATGCGCACTTGTCTGAAATGTAGACCAATTTGAGACGTTGGTGAATGCGTGACTTTGTCTGGGTAATGTAGACCGATTCTTGAGACGTTGGTGAATGCGTGACTTTATTCGAAATGTAAACCACCCTGAGACAAGCCAGAATGCGTGACTTTGTCTGCAATGTAAACCAATTCTGAGACGTTGGTGAATGTGCACTTTGTCTGGAAATGTAAACCAATCTGAGACGTTGGTGAATGCGTGACTTTTACCGCACAAACCAATTCTGAGACGTTGGTGAATGCGTGACTTTGTCTGAAATGTAAAACCAATTCTGGAGATGTTGGTGAATGCGTGACTTTGTTCTGTTGAAACAAACCGAATTGGAGACGCGGCGAATGCGTGACTTTGGTCTGAAATGCAAAACCAATTCTGAGACGTTGGTGGAATGCGCACTGAACGGCAATGTAGACCAATTTGAGACGTTGGTGAATGTGTGACTTTGTCTGCAATATAGACCAATTGTGAGATTGGCTGGAATGCGTGATTTTGTTCGTTATAGACCAATTCTGAGACGTTGGTGAATGCGACTTGTCTGCAACATAGACCAATTCTGAGACGTTGGTGAACGCGTGACTTTAGTTCGCAATATTTGGTATGAAGCATTAAGAATAGTTATCGATTGGACGTGTGTGTGCAGGCGCTACAAGGGAGTCTATAAAACTATCCACGACGAACTTCTACCAATTTACACTTTTCGTTTTCATCCGGACAAAAAGGCTTGACAAATCAAGGAATCAATATTACTAACAAAGTTATTACAATAACTAGACATTGCAAAAATACAAAATTCCAGATTAACTAAGTTTGCTGCTTCGATTTCAAACGCAATAGTTTTAAGTTTGCTTTGAAACGAGTTGTTTCCATCGTATAGTTTTTAAGTTTGCTTTGAAACGAGTTGTTTCATTGTATAGCGTTTAAGTTTGCTTTGAAACGAGTTGTTTCATTGCATAGGTTTTTAAGTTTGCTTTGAAAACCCGTTTCTCCATTGGCTATAGATTTTTAAGTTAGTTATAAGGTTTGGAAACGAGTTGTTTCCCTAAATTGCAGCTAGTTATCATTTTTATCATTTATCATTTTATTACAACGTAGACCCAATTCTGAATGCGTGACTTTGTCTGCAATGTAGACCAATTCTGAGACGTTGGGACGTTGGTGAATGCGTGACTTCGTGATTATCTCCTTGGTGGAAGTTTCAAAGCAAACTTATGATCATATTCTGAATTTGTTGGTTTAACAGTTCAATATCTTCTTTTTGCTTTTGGATAACGTCCTGATGCTTTTGGATAAGGTCCTGATTCAATATTTCGGTCTTTTTCATCTCTTCTTGAAAGTCCTTCAAGTCTGTTATCAATTGAGTTGATCTTTCTTTCACTGCGATCAGAACGTTCTGCTGTTTGGGTTTCGGTATTTTGGTTAGACTCTCGATATTTTTCCTGTTTTCATTAATTTGGTCTTTTAACCGGTTGATTTCAGAATCTTTGTCAATCACGGTTTTCGCAATCTTATTCAATTCTTCGTTAGAGCTTGATAACGTCAGGTTATTACTTGCAATGCATTTGCACGTGCGGTTTCAGCTGCTAGTATTTCCTGGGAGGATTTGTTCTCTGTGGTCATATTTCAATTTGTTTGTTCAACCGTATAATTTCGTCTTCTTGTTTTTTTCAGTAATATCGATAAGTCTTTTCTCTTTTATCTCAGTTGGTTTTCTAGTTCTGTTTTCTCTTTATGGAGGCGTTTGACATCTTGCTGGAGTCCATCTCCGTTTGTGTCTCTTGAAGATAAGATGTTTTATTTTGAGTCAACTCTTGTTTGAATTGATCATTCTCTGTATCTAATTCGTTATTACGTTGTTGGAGTTGTTCGTATTCATTTTGCATAAGATCGATCTTATTTTCAGATAATTCTTTTCTCTCTTGGATTATCTTTCGTATATTTGCATTAACTTCTAAGAATTTCTTATCTACATCTTTGTATATCGTCATTATTTGTTGTACTTTGGCAGATGACTTTTCAATTTCTTTCCTTAATTCAGATTTTTCTTCTTCGTGTTTAGTTTGTTGGTTTTGTAATTCATCCATGTGCTTCTTTGTAGAATCAGCTAACTCTTGACCAAATAAACTTATTTCATTAATTTTAGCGTCTTGAGAGGTGTAAGCAATGCAACCAAGTGAGAAGATAAGATTCATTTCGGGTTATGTACATCTCGTGAGCATAGCTTACCTACCTGTACAACTAATTGAGAAGATAAGATTCAGAATAGAGTTAAGCAGTAGGCTGTGAGGTGTAGCAAGTGTTGAACTCTTACCTACCTCCGCCACTCTGAACTCTCGTGAGCATAGCTTACCTACCTCTGTAGTAGATGTGGCTGAGAGGTGTAAGCAATGCAACCAAGTGAGAAGATAAGATTCATTTCGGGTTATGTACATGAATCTCGGGTTATGTACATATAGTAGAATTTCAGTTGACTGTTGAAACAAAGTCACACATTTACTTAGAGTTAAGATGTAGTAGATGGAGATGTAGTAGACTGTGAGGTGTAAGAAGACGATGTCGTGACATGTCGACAACTAACAAGACGAATTGCTAGAGTTCAGATGTTATGGGTGTAATAAAGACGAATTGCACATCAGAGTACCTGACTGCTGCTAGTGAATGTGTGACTTTGTCTCATCTGTTCGTTTGCAAAAGATGTCGTGCCCATCCGAGCAACTGACTGCTGCTACATGTCGATAACTGCACAATTGCTGTCGAGATCAACATGATCCGCAAAAGAGAGTTAAGATGTACACTTTTTCTACCTCAGAGTTAAGATGTAATAAATGGCTGAGAGTGTGGCTGTGGAGGTGTAACACCGCACATCCGAGCGGTATTGTGAGAGGTGTAACAATTGCACATCCGAGCACCTGCCCCCGTTATGAATGTGTGACTTGTTTTGACGGTCAACGAATCATGGATTCAGAATAGAGTTAAGATTTGATTTGTGATATAATTGTAACAGGAATATGAATTGTATTATCTGAGCATTTGACTGCTTGACGCATAAAAGGATCTTTCTTGGAAGCGGAAGTATACACAAATTCAGAATCTGCAATTTGACATCACTGGAGAAACTCATCGTTGGGATGATATTAGGAAGCAGAGTAATAAAATAAAAAACAACGGAAAAAGCGTAGAGATCAATTCAGGATTGACATTTGAACAACCTGCTTAATAAATTTGAAGATAAGACACAATTGCTTTTTTCTCGATACGATTCAGTACTGTGGATGAACAATAATTTTATATGGAGTATGTTCAGCTAGAAATGAAGGAGTTCATTAAATTATACAGCAAGCGATCCCCAAAAAACAGTGAATCAACTAACAAAGGAGACAAAACAATTGGTCGGTCCTGTCTCTGAAAAGTTTAATACGATTCAGAAGATAGTTAAAAGAATTGAATTGCCTTGAGTAGTCATCGATCTGAGATTCGTCAGACCAGACTACCTAACAGCCAATTCAGGATGGATCAAATCAACATCAACGAAAATATTTTGTTCAATAATAATAAACTTTACGAACTACTACCAAATCGATAGTCTTTTATCCGTCCTCAGATGTCTTGGAGCGGTATCATCGCCGTTGTTCATGAATGAAGAGGATGTTTTACCAGACCGGTCAACAATGTGGTAATTCTGAACAGTTCTACAGATGTTGCCAATATTAAATCCACAGCTTAATAACAGTTTGGCTGACCGCAAGAATAATAATCGACTCTTTCTTCCACGAGCTGATAACGGGTTGCAAGAACATCAACGTTAAGCGTACGCCAGCAGACAAATCAGACAAGAATTCGTCAACAGTATCTGACGGAGCAGCGGTCAGACAGGATGGAATTAATCCATTTCAATCAGTCTATTTCAACACCAAGAAACCTAAAACTGTATTATTTCTGAAAAGGAAAACGACTATATCCGAACTTAGGTAGTGTTACAGAAGTGGTGTGTCATGTCAGCGCATTCGCATCTGACATTCTCGTAAAATTCCTGTTACGGTCCCCTCATTTATTTCAAAAACATTAACCAATTTGATTGAAATTTTGTATTTGTCCGTCATGTTTCTTAATTCTGCTGTTAAGGTAGATGATGATTAATGGCGTTGAGAAGTTGGTTTAATTTTTATATTGTTATATTTATTTAGGCCAAATAATGATCAACCGTCTTTTTTCACCAGCAACCGTAAAAGTCTGGAATATCGGCTTTGTTAGATTCCAACACGACGAGCGATGAGATGCCAGCAGCGATGGTGCTGCCCGGAAGACGCCTTTCGACTTTTGCGCCGCTGCTTTCGTTGACAGTGGCGGCGGTGTTATCGTTGTGTACATACATCGTCGATTAACAACACGAGGTGGGAAGACAGGTGAAACGACGCGCTTTCTCTACGTGCATGACATTTCGTGGGTAGTAACACGATGTCCATAAATCCAGTGCGTATACTATTATAAATTCAATTTTATTTCTTCTGTGAGTTACTATTATAAATTAAATTTTGTTCTTTTTCATGTCTCAGAATCGGTCGATATATAAGACAAAAGTCAAACTATCTGTGTATGTTTAGGGTACCATTAGAATTAATTTGAACTGCTTGCCCATGAATATTTTGAAGATAAGATGTAGAATAGAGTTAAGATGTAGTAGATGCTGGCATTCACTACTGCTACGAAGAAAAGCACATGCAGCAGCAGCGAGCTACTACGTTTATATGCACTGTCCTTCGGCAACGAGTGTTTTGGGAACAAAAATACTTCTTGATGTGTCTCTCGAAAAGGTAAGTTTTCCATAGCCACACCTGAGACGTTGGCTTACCGTACTTGCCCGTACGGGTGAATGCGTGACCTTGGTTCAACAGACCAATTTGAGATGTTGGTGAATGCGTGACTTGTCTGCAAATGACCACCTGAGATGTTTGGTGAGTGCGTGATTGGTCTGCAATGTAGACTCACTCCTGAGACGTTGGTGTGAATGCGTGACTTGTCTGCACCGTAGACCAATTTTTTTGAGACGTTGGTGAATGCGTGACTTTGTTCGGGTAATGTAGACCAATTCTGGAGACGTTGGTGAATGCGTGATCTTTGTCTGCAATTGGACCACCCCGAGACGTTGGTGAATGCACCTGCCCGTAAATGTAGCTGCGTGACTTCGTCTGTAATAGACCGATTCTGAGACGTTAAGAATGCGTGACTTCGTTTATACATAGGATCCACCCTGAGATTGAGGAATGTGTGGACTTCTGTTCAATGCCGTAGGGACCAATTTGAAAGACGTTGGTGAATGTGACTCGTTCGGTAATGTAAACCACCCTGAGACGTTGGTGAATGCGTGACTTCAAATTGTGTAATGTAGACCAATTCTGACGTTGGTGAATGCGTGACTTCGTGCTTGTGGCTATAAACCAATTCTGAGACGCTTTGGTGAATGCGTGACTTTGTCTGCAACGTAGACCGATCTCCTGAGTAAGTTGATTTGAGTCTCGGAGGCGGTGGAGGCCGATTCTGTTTGGTAGCCATGTGCGTTTATCTGGCGGCAGACCAATTCCGGTGGTGCAGTGTTGATGTTCAGAGTTTGTCTCAATGCTGAGTGTTAGGTGAGAATGCGTGCTTTTTGTCTGGAGATGTCGCTTTGACTTTGGTCAGGAAATGTATATTCGAGAAAAGTTGCGGTGTGTGACTTTGGTCGGAAACGTCCGTCTCGCGCATTAGCAACATTTGGTCCAGCAGCAGTGTGTGGAAAGCGACAAGTGACCATCAGCATTCGGCTTCGGGGTGTTGGTCTACTCTCCATCAACTCTGCCTGCTGTGGCCTGTGCCTGCGCTGCGTGTTGCTGATCCCTTTCGCTTTCGTATATCTAGGTGAGAATGCTAGTCTTTTGTCTTTAATAATTAACTAATATTGACATATTGCATTACAAAGTTATGTGAATGTGACTTTGAAGGGAGACTGATGTGGGACGACAGAAGGAGTTTACTCAAGTTCGCATGATGGGACGACAGAAGGAGTCTACATTTGCTACTCGCATCGGGGTGTTGGACCCACCCTACTCTCCACATACAACAGAAGTCTGGAGTTCGTTATCTTTTGTGAACAAAGTGGTGACTTCTGTAACTTCTGACGGCAAGTCGTAATGCACAGGATATAGTTAATACTCCTACACCCCTACGGCAGAGTGTACAGAGTGCGACGGAATGTGTTATTGTTTACAACATCATCTATTTCTGCCAGAATTCTTCGACATTCCGGGGACTGCGTTGATAAATCCAATTTTCTGAAACCTTAGCGCTCGACAACACGATTCAACCGGACGCTGTTCTATGATGACCAACTCTGCAATTAAACTTCAGACCAGAAATCTTGCTCTTGATTCCAGAATATACTCGAATTGATGCACAAGTAAACAGAGCTGTTGGATGGACTCCTGACAAGAATAAGAAGAAGCATTGCAATGATTTTTTATGTAATAATAAAAAAAAAAAAAAGAATTTACAGATTGTTTGCTTATTCCTTCTGTCGTGTCATGAGTGTGCATCTTAGGTCTTCTTCGCTGCATGGTGGTGAACGTCTGGCTTTGAACGACAGAGAGTGAATCGGAACACTCGTTTCTACACGTCGACAGATTCCACAAACCGTCCGATGCATCGAAATACACTGCCGACGATTTGTTAGCGAGATCAGACGCTGTCGCATAACTGCTGAATTAATTTAACAAAATTAAAATAAATAACGAGCGCGTAGTAGCATATAAGTTTATTTTTTTATTTACGCGTGTATTGGACCAGACAGAAATTGTTCAATACTAACCTGTTCGATGAAGAGAGGATCATTGGTTGGAACTGCATGAAGTTAAACAACTCTAGATTAATGAGTATATGTGTTCTATTATGGATCGCCTTTACGCCAGTTTCTCAGCCGAAAGAACCACAATGATAGCAGCACCTCACGTTGTCACCCACACCTGTAAGAGTAATAATAGAAGTAGTAAATGTTGAAAATAGAAGTAATAAATGTTGAATCGATAATATTGCCAAAAAATATTGTTGAACCAATATATAAAAGGAATATTACCCAAGTAATAAAATCCAATCTTTGGCTAGATTTGCAGCGTCTGTTCCACGTTTCAGTGACAATTGCGATCTAACAAAAAACAGTAAAAAGACAGCCTTCAAGTGTTTCAGGAGGAGAGTCGTTACGTCAAATGGCTTACCTCCCCGATCTTTTGTTTTTTAATAGAACAGCTGACTAGAGCACTGTAAAAAAAGTGTTACGTTTAATCAAATAATTAAAATATTCCGATTAATCTTGATTAATTTATCTCTATTGCTTTTTTCTTTTTATTTGCAAAACCGATTAAAGACATATCTTCACGCTTGCGTGAAATTGTTGTCTTGCAACAGAGGTTTCCATTTTCCTGATTGACAAGCGGTGGCAAATAAACGAAATCAATTAGGATTTCCTTGAAGACAACAACATCATTTCCGGGATGCTCATGCACGAGTTTCAAGGACGCGCTCAGCAACGCTCATGCTTACCAATTTTGTTGGACTTCTTCCGCTGGGTATCTATGAAAAACTGGGATAATCATGTCCCCAGCGATGTTATATATCCAGGGCTTTCAGAAAGCCTTTGACAAAGTGCGCACCGCCACGAAAGACTCCTCAAGAAACTCAGAGTGTCGGCGGGATTAGGCTGCAATCTGGCAGCGTGGATCAAGGACTTCAGCTCACTGGAAGAAAACAACGAGTTTGTACTCAACAGGATAGGCCTCCGAAGTGGCTCCCGGTCTGGAAGTGGAGTGCCACAGGGTCAGTGCATGGGACCCATACTTTTCCTCATATATATCAACGACCTAGAACCAGGATTGAAATCCAATCTTTCAAAAATTTGCCGACGACACAAAGGTGGGGGAAGGCCTCACAACGGCAGACTGTGAAATTATCCAGAGAGACCTGGACCAGATCACTTCGGTGAGTCAGGAAAATGGCAGATGTCCTTCAACACTGCCAAATGTAAAGTAATGCATATCGGATCCAGAAACAGCAACACACACATACCTACATGGGTGGCGAAACCATCACATGTTGTGCAAGAAGAAAGAGACCCTGGGGTCACCATCATGCAGTGACTTGAAACAAATAAAACACTCAGGCAAGAGTCCACAGCCTGTAGAAAGCCAATACAATGCTTGGGTTCATTATCGAGGAACTTCTGAATACAAGACGCCGGGAGTTATAGTTATCCTTGTACACCTGCTGGTAAGGCCCCACCTGGAATACGCCACATGCAATTCTGAGGTCTCCTAATTACAGGAAAGACATTGAATTACTTGAGAGAGTACAGCGCTCAAGCGCCAATGAAGATGATACCATCACTGAGGATTTGAAGCCCTCATGAAGAGCGACTCTGAGCGACCTCAACCTCTTCACGTTGGAAAAGAGACGCCTGCGGGGAGACACCGATACAAGATGCTTTAGAGCACCTGAACAAGCTCAGCAACGTTACGATCACTCCAAACTCTCACGCTTCATACAAAACCAACCTGGAGAACAAGAAACAACGGAAAAAACAATTCAAGCAAGGCGATGCAATACCAACATCGGCAGGAGTTATTTCTCCGAATAGAGTTAGTTTCGCCACTGGAACAGCCTTCCTGCTGAAGTGGTTAGCGCAGAGACCATCAACCTTCTTCAAGAAACGCATTGATCGCCACTTGCTGCATCGGGAGTGAACTGAACGTTCCCAAGAGTAGATACACAAGTGCTTTAATCCTTCCCCGCAAGCCACTCCTATGGCAAACGGATTGATTGAACCTCGCACTGAACGCAGACAGCCTAGTAATGAGCCAACAGTGCGGTATTTTCTGCGTTGCCTGCTTCCATGTTTTACCATGAAGCCACTGCATCAGATTAATTCTAGCGCCGCTTGGTTCTTCATCTGGGCGACTAACACTACGTTCGCGATGCGCCTTCTCCCTTGCAGGTCAAGGATGAAATTGGTTTACCTGATGTCAACCAAGAATCAGAAACATTTTCGAGACTGAATTTTATAGTTGGTTTCTAAAGGATGCGTGGAGCGTCCTGTCACGTGTTCTAGAATGACCAATAGTCTGCTATGTACATTTTCAGAATGACCAAAGTCTTTGCATTTATTATACACACTTCCAGAATGACCAAAGCTGCTGCAAAGTCTGCATTTGTTACCACCAAAGTCTGTATTTTTACATGTGATGTACGTCCAAATATATTTGTGTTACGTGTTCCCCAAATGACAAGGTCTGCATTTGTCGTGGTCACACACACACACAATACGTCAAACACATACTTCTGGACCAATAATCTAGGATTACTAACACGGTACCAGCTCACGTTGTCTAGTACAAACATAGTGTCATAGCCGCTCGCTCAGTTGTAAAGCTGCCATCGTCGATTAACTTTAACCAGAGATAAATATTTAGAATTCGTCGCAGACGGCAGAGTGATTCCTCGGGTGTTAGAGTGATTCTTCGGGTGTTTGCCTCTCTTGCTTTTTCCTAATTTATTTGTAGGTCTTCAAATAATACCGGCTGGTCACATTACTTTTTATTTCGTCTTGTGTTGCAGAACAGGTGTGTAAATGTGCGTGTTTTGGATTTGCAAAGTCGACTTTAAAAAAACAAAAAAAGAGGAGGAGAATGGTGAGGATTCTTTGACGAAATATTACACAGATTAAAGATGGTACGCTGCAATATGACGTTCTTATCCTAAGAATCATATTATCATTTTAATTTATAACTGCAAAGATAAGTTTGAGAGTTTGTCACTGACAAGATTTTAATCAACAAAGGCAAGTTCTCTACCCTTACATCTTCATGCAAATAAATGCTCGGAAACTCTTGATGTTTCCTTTTACATACCGTTGTGAACAGGGATTCTCAGCACTGTGCTTGGATTAAAAAACAAGTTACGGTCATGTTTAGAGTCAGAGATGACATAAAAGTGGTCTCTTTCAAACACTGTACTGAGAATTAACTTTAGAGAAACTGTATTAACATTAAGTGAAAAACATCCCAAATGACACACTATCGAGGTGCCAGTTCGAACCCGAATATACAGTCAGAAGTCAGGACAGCAAACCGACCAGACCACCAGGCCGGGGCTAAAATTACCGCGCCAGAGACGCATTTTCGATTGAAGTCGACAGTAGTAAATTGACAGAATATCGACAGGTTGGGGTTACCGCGCTTGCGGGTTGGTTGAAGCTTCGATGTTACCTGCCGCCCTGCATCATTTTCTGGGGACAGTTTGTTCTACTGCAGAAGGTAGGCACCGTTCATTGGTGACTGACGGAAAACGCACTTAATCAAACCCTTAGGGCGCGATACATGGTGCGTAAAATACATTAGAGAAAACTGCTAACAACTGACTTCTGATCAGAAGGCCCGGGTCTCGAATCACTGGTGACCAGTGTTACACTCATTTGGGATGTTTATCACTGTGTTAATAATAAACTTCTTTCAATGTAACGCACACCGTAAGTGGTTTGATTAAATGCGTTTCCGCCGTCACTGGTGTGTGGGCGTGGGTTACCACCTTCATGTCTACAGTGCGGGGCACGGGTAAAAGGGGGGTACAGGAAATAATGGCCGCAGAAGTGGCTCTCAGGCGCGGTGCAACCTTTTTAGCCCATCGGTGGTCTGGTCGGTTTGCTGCCTCTGACTTCCCGATCAGAAGGCTCCGGGATTCGAATCCTTCGTTTTAATTTTCATTATGTGGAACACTCTGTCAAGGACAGCTATGTGAGTGGAGCCCCCACAATAATAACAACATGAGATGCATACTCCATACGAGGGGACAAGGCCCCTCTAAATGGATAGCAACTGTGCGGGGGAGAAGAACTGCGGAGACGGTACAGAAAGTCCAGCCTATCGAGGAAGCTTTATTTAGTAAGAGATGAGATAAGAAGTTTCAGTTGAGATGTTGAGTTAAGGATAGACCGAGGTTGTTTAGTGTTGAGGAAGGGTGATAGCTGAGTGTTGTCAAAGAATAGGGGATAGTTGTTTGGAAGGTTGTGTCGAGTGAATAGCTGGAGAAACTGTTTTTTGAGGCGTTGAGACACCAGGTTCCTCTTGCCCCAATCGGATATAATTGTAAGGTCTGAGGCTAAGCGTTTTGTTACCCAGCCTTGAATCGTTAAGTTCCTGTGGGGTGGCTTCTATTAAAAGAAGTTGAGTAATGCAGAGGGAATAATCGGCGTAGGAATGGATAGGACAAGTTCGTTTTGGACAGATCACCCATGAACACCAGAAAAAGAGGGAGATAGGACAAAACCCTATTGGACACCACTGTATAGGTTTAGGGAAGAACAGTGACCGTCTACCACGGCAGAAATAGAACAGTCAGAAAGGAAACTGGAGATAAAGGCACAGAAAGAAGGACAGAAACTGTAGGAGGGTAGTTTGAAAAGCAGAGATTTGTGCCAGACCCTAATAAAAGCTTTGATATGTCCAGCGCAATAGCAAAGGTTTCACCGAACGGTTAAGAGAGGATGACCAAGAGTCAGTTAGGAAGGCAAGGTGATCACCAGTAAAACGCCCTTGCAAGCCCATACTGGCGATCAGATAGTAGGTCAGAAGTGGAAAGGTGCTTTTAAATCTTCCGGCTAAGGATTGATTCAAAAGCTTTAGATCGACAAGAAAGCAAAGCTATAGGGGGTAGTTTGAGGGATTGGAACGGTCACCTTCTTAGGCACAGGCTGTAGAAGGCATACTTCCAGGAGGAAGGACAGTGAGTAGTATGGGGGGTCCTCCCGGGTGAAAGCTTGAGGGGTGCCATGATACAGGCTCAAGTCTAATGGCTGGTAGTGACGTATCTGGGAAAGGGTGTTAGTTATAAAAGACGCCCACCAAGCCCCCAACAAAGGTACCCACCGTCCTTCGAATGGTCCATTTAGAAGCCCCATTTGTTGCCATACACATTTGTAGAAGCTAGTGTTGGGGGGGGGACCCATGAGACAAGACCCCCTGGGACCCCGCCCACAAGATCTCCAGCCATGCCGGCATATATAGTACCACTGTGGGTAATGATGGAGTTTGATTACCCAGCTCCAGCCACGCTTGGTACTGTGAATGACGGCGCCTTGTGTTTCAAATGACTGTTGCAAATGAATTGCTTTGCTTTAGCAGACGTTATTTACTATAAAGAACACATTTTGCATAATGTTGAAGCTAAGGAACTGTACTTTATCACGTGACGTTAAAAAACTTGAATGTAAATGTTTGTTGTAGCATGTATCTCCCTGAACGGTATCGTAGGTAGGTGAGAGGAGACGCCAAAGTGTTTGTTGTAGCATGAATCTCGCTGAACGGTATCGTAGGTCGGTGAGAGGGAGACGCCTAAGTGTTTGTTGTAGCATGAATCTCGCTGAACGGTATCGTAGGTAGGTGAGAGGAGACGCCTAAGTGTTTGTTGTAGCATGAATCTCGCTGAACGGTATCGTGGGTAGGTGAGAGGGAGACTAAGTGTTTGTTGTAGCATGAATCTCGCTGAACGGTATCGTAGGTCGGTGAGAGGAGACGCCTAAATGTTTGTTGTAGCATGAATCTCGCTGAACGGCACCGTAGGTAAGTGAGAGGAGACGCACTAAGTGCGTGACGCAAACAAAACAAGCTCGTCATGGAAACGTCTTCGTCGCATACTTGTATTATTATTATTATAATAATAATAATAGCAACACACACAATACACAATAATAATAACAATAATAATAATAATAATAATACAATTTATACACAATAATAATAATAACACAATTTATAATAATAATAATAATAATAATAATAATAATATGTAATAATAATAATATTAATATTAATAACAATAATATAATTATAATAATACATAATAATAATAATAATAATAATATAATAATTAATAATAATAATAATAATAATCAATTATAATTATTATTATTATTGTAATAATATTATCATTGTTATTATTATTAGAATTATTACTGTCTTAAATATTATTCTCATTTTATGTTGAACACCGAAATCGTCGTTAAGTGACTGAAGTATCATGCATATATATAATCATAATAACAATAATGATAAGAAGAAGAACTGATGAAGAATTATCATTATAATAATAAGAATGATGATAATAATAAGGATAGTCAGCCAGTTATTTCTGCTTTTCATTGGTTTTCTCTAAATTTGTCTGGCTGGAATAGTAAGCGATGTATGGGGATAATGTAATAATAATAAAAGCCGAAAAAAATAAGGCAGGACATTCAAAACCATGAAATATATATATATATATATATATATATATATATATATATATATATATATATATATATATATATATATATATATATATATATATATATATATATATATATATATATATATATATATATATATATTCAGGATCCACTGGAAGAAGCCTACTGCCGCAATAGGCCAAGACGTAAAAAAGTGTGAGGAGCTACGACACGCGGGTGTTGGTGGAAATGTTCTGTGACTTGAGTCTATCTTGTTTCTGAGGTTCCTGCTGTTAGTATAGAAGATTCTTAGCCCGTCCTCTGTTACTCCCTAGAATTACTTCTAAGCTGCCTGGTTATATTATGAGCTAGGATGTCCCCTGGGTGTCAACAACTGATCCCAGCTTTCCCTCCTGCACCCCTCACAGCCCTTGATTCAGCTTTCATCCTTATTCACAGATATTTTCTTGAAGCTACCTTGCCTGAATTCATCCAGTTTTTTACAATTTTGGTAGCTAGAGACGCTTTTTGGAGGCAAGTATGAGTTGCACATCCAATTAATTTTAGGTATATTCTCCTGCTTTTAATTCCAGCACAAATGAGCACACTGCACATGACACCATCTAGGCACAGACAGCATCCAATCCAGCAGCAAATCCAACGGGTGTTACATTGCACAGCCATATGTATGTATATGGCTATGCTGAAAATATGTATGTATATATAGTAATGATAATTAGTTTAGCCTAGAGTAAATGTAAAACGTATGTATAGGTAATAATGAAATATGTATGTATGTAATAATAAAATATGTATGTATAAGCATGCGAAATATGTATGTATATGTAATAATGATAATTAATTTAGCTTAACGTAAATGTAAAAACATATGTATAGTTAATAATAAAAAACATGTGATGTATGTAATAATAAAATATGTATATATGTAATGATGATTAGTAATTTAGCTCAACGGAGATGTAAATGTATCAGCATGTATGTATATGTAATAATAGAGATTTAGCCTAACGGTCTAACCTGAATTCCCAAGCTGTATACATGGAATCTCTGGGGCGCTTTTGAAAAATACTAGACATAAATATATATATATATATATATATATATATATATATATATATATATATATATATATATATATATATATATATATATATATATATATATCTTCCTGTGGGGCCTGATGGTGCCTGGAAAGGCTTCTTCCAGGTGGGGCCTGATGGTCGGGCTTGAGCCTGTTCTGGCAGCAGGCGAGTGTTTTATAGCTGGTAAAAGCCATCTTGCATTGGTTCATACTGCCCCACGGAACTCGTTCTTGATTCGCTTGGACGGCTTCCTAGAGTCCGGGTTGATGGGTGGTCTTCAGGGACAGCATGTGGAAAGTTTAGCCACTCGGCGGTGACTGAAAAATCCGAGTGGTAGCGTGTGAGGTATATATATATATATCGTATATATATATATATATATATATATATATATATATATATATATATATATATATATATATATATATATATATATATATATATATAGTATATATATATATATATATATATATATATATATATATGGTATATATATATATATATATATTGTCCCCCTTTCTTCAACTTCTTTTGGCACGCTACTGAGGCAAGCTGGGTCTCTATTAAAAGAAGTTGAGTAATGCAGAGTGGAGTCATCGGGCGTAGAATGGCGCTATATGATGATCGTTTTGGAAAGAAGATCATCAACGAACAAACAGAAAGAGAGGGAGATAGGACAGAATTTCCTGTGGGACACCACTGTTAATAGGTTTAAGTTGAAGAACAGTGGACCGTCTACCACAGCAGGCATAGAACGGTAAGAAAGTAGTACTGGAGATAAAGGCACAGAGAGAGACGGATAGAAACCGTAGGAGGGTAGTTTGGAGCAAAGATTTGGTGCTAGAATCTTACAAAAACCTTTTTGAAATGCCCAGCGCAATATCAAAGGTTTCAAATTAAACGGCTAAGAGAGGATGACCAAGAGTCCGTTAGAGGGCAAGGAAATCAGTAGAACGCCCCTTTGCGGAAACCTCAGTACTGGCATGGTCAGAAGTGGAAAGCAAAGTGCTTTTTAATCTTCCAGTTAAGGGGATTGATTGAAAAGCTTAGATAGACAAGAAAGCAAAAGCTATAGGACGGTAGTTTGAGAGATTGGAGCATCACTCTTTCTTAGGCACAGGCTGCACAGGCATACTTCCTGTTATTATTGTTATTACTGTTCCGTCCGTTTTGAAGAGTGTGGCGGAGGTGGGGGACAGTGTGTGTGTGTGTGTGTGTGTGTGTGTCGCTCACGAGGTGTCACATTAGAGTTCAAAGTGCTGTTGCTGTGTCACCCCTATCAACGTGCAGATTATAGAGTCACTGACGCCACGGGACACCTGAGATGACCGTCGTGTCAGCGACTTTAACAACACCGAGCGACGACGGGCGCGCGGCGAGCACTGCACAGCCCTGTGCGGGGCTCCATCGCGCTGCCTCGGCTCTCACACTGTAAAATGGTTGCTCTGGCTGGGCGTGCCCTGCCATGCCAGGGGCACTGAAGGAAGCGTCATGGGTCCCTCCGTCATCTTCATGCTGATGTTTCTTTTGGTCTACCACAACACCCACCAGGAGGAGTGCCAAAAGACCGTGCAGCCACAAGAAAGCCGCCACTAGTGTATACCCGTGACTGAGTCACAGCGTAGCGGGGCCATCACCGTCAGCTGTCACCGACTGCCGCTGCCCGCAGTCAGCCCCTGCCTCCGCCACCGCCGCCATTAACCGCCCCGTCCTCCGCTGCCCCTGCCTGGGTCCTCTGCTGCTGCTCGGCGGGTGTCACCATTGGCCTGAAGCTCACATTACCTCGTCTCGGTGGACGGTTGCGCCAGTACAAAGCGGCACAGTAATGGGTGAAATATAAAGCACAAAGGTGGTTTCTGGTGACCTGCCTGCCGCCGGGCGATTACCCTTTTCGTCTCTCCCTCGCTCGGCACCCTGCCCCTGACTCTCGTCTCAGGGTCCATGCCTCCTTCTGGGATCTCCTCGTCAGTGCCCTGGGGACACATTAACGAGTCACTTATGGCTGCTGGCGGTTCTGTCCGTGCATAAAGGGAGTGCAGGAAAATGACGCTGAAGGCAGAACACAACGCCGGGTCGCTCAAGAAAGGGACCAATCACATCACAAGAGGTGATAGTTTCTTCAGAGAAGAGAGATGCTGGGGAGGTGCAGAGGAGGGAGGAGGGCCGCGACGTGGAACATGGCCGCCAATGCTGGGACCCATATAGCCTAGTCCAGCCCCATTATCCTGTCTCTAGCGACACCACGCCCCTTCCTCGTGTCCAAATGAAAGGGTTAACCAGAATCTTCACTCTTTCGTCCCTTCCAATAGTAAACCACATCGCAGCCTCCCTTGAACGGCGTATTCTTAATTAAACTTTTGCTACGGCTGTCGGCTTCATAGTCGCCTTCCAAGAAAAGGCTGTATTAGAGCATCTCTCTCTCTCTCATAACTAGTCCCATGTTGCCAACGAGGCCGCGCCATTCCTTCCCATCCTTGTATTTCTTGTTTCTGGCTTTCGTCATCAATTCCTGGATGACAACACTGCGAGCATCAGCAACTTGTCACTATGAGCCACTCAGCGGACAGACGTACGGTTTGCCTTACATAATATGTTATACTTATTTAATCCCTTGAACGACCCGCTGTGTAGTCACCACGGGGATTCCAGAACTGGCTGAATATGCAAGGTTACGCTGCGGTCAGATCCTGCTCGCTGCCGTTTGTACTTTAAATATGTAGCGTTGTTATGGAGATGAATAGGAGGTGGACACATATATTCCTAGCGCTACGTGGGTGTTCTCATGTCAATTAGGTATTAAATATGTGGTTGTTTATATAAGTATTGAATGTTAATATTTTCTATATGTTATAAAAAGTATAAAAATGTAGGTAAAATGTAGTTGTTTGTTTATGCATAAATAAGGAATGTTTGTAATCACCGCATGGCTTAAGAGGCAAAATGTAAAATGTAGAAGTTGTTATTTTATTCTTTTAACATATTTCCGTCTGTCTCAAACACACACTCGCCTCGATCGTTCTTACATAAAATTATCGCCAACCTGAAAGTGACCAAAAGATTGCTGTAAATGTAATTGTCTATATTTGAAGTTTATTTTGTTATCTTTTTCATTTTTCACAGGGCAGCAATAATATGTAATACATGTCCATATTCTCGCTGGCCTTCAAACACTTCCACTCACTACCTGCCTCACACACATAATATTTTCGACCATCACACACAAAAAATGTTTAAAGTGTAAAAGCATAGAAAACACTCATTGGTGCCGCCGAGTTTAGTAGTAGAACGCGCGCGCTCCGTTGGCTCCCCATATTTTAACGCCAAACCCAAGAACAGTCACAAAGTTGGAAAATGCAAATATATAGTCACGCCGGCCTTCAGTGGCGAGAGTCCCTACCGTTTTGGGAGGATCTTACCTGGAGCCTGGACAGCCCGGGTGATGTTGATTGGTTTACTGTCAGCATGGCAAAGTTTTGGATGGATGGGGTGCGCTTATTGATCAAGTATTGCGTCGGGGTCAAGTAGCTACTGTCAGAGTTGTGTTCCTGGAGACAAGCCCAGTCCTCATATAGGTTAGGCTGGTATGGTGGGGAGCAAGCATACGATGATGGAGGGAGCAGCAGCTACACATGACAAAGGGAGCAGCAGCCACGATATGAGGAGGGAGCAGCAGCATGATGACAAGGGAGGAGCAGCATGATGATGGGAGGAGTAGCAGCCATGATGATGGAGGGAGTAGCAGCTACGATGAGAAGGGAGCAGCCACGATGATGGAGGAAGTAGCAGCATGATGATGGAGGAGAGCAGCAGCTACGATGATGGAGGGAGCAGCAGCATGACGATAAGGGAGGAGCAGCAGCACGATGACGGAGGGAGCAGCAGCTACGACGATGGAGGAGCAGCAGCCACGACGATGGAGGGAGCAGCAGCATGACGATGGAGGGAGCAGAAGCATACGACGATGGAGGGAGCAGCAGCATGATGATGGAGGGAGCAGCTACGACGAGGGGGAGGGAGCAGCAGCTACGATGAGGGAGGAGCAGCATGACGATGGAGGGAGCAGCTATGATGAGGGAGGGCAGCAGCTACGATGATGGAGGGAGCAGCAGCATGATGATGGAGGGAGCAGCAGCATGATGACGGGAGGAGCAGCAGCTACGATGATGGAGGGAGCAGCATACGATGATGGAGGAGCAGCAGCCACGATGATGGAGGGAGCAGCAGCATGATGATGGAGGGAGGAGCAGCCACGATGATGGAGGAGCAGCAGCATGATGAGGGAGGGAGTAGCAGCATGATGATGGAGGGAGTAGCAGCATGATGGTGGAGGGAGAAGCATGATGATGGGAGAAGCATGATGATGGAGGAGCAGCAGCATGATGATGGAGGGAGCAGCAGCTACGATGATGGAGGGAGCAGCAGCATGACGAGGGAGGGAGCAGCAGCTATGATGAGGGAGGGAGCAGCAGCTACGAGGGAAGGAGCAGCAGACGACGATGAGGGGAGCAGCAGCATGACGAGGGATGGGAGCAGCCACAACGATGAGGGAGGAGCAGCAGCCACGACGAGGGAGGAGCAGCAGCCACGACGATGAAGGGAGCAGCCACGATGATGGAGGGAGCAGCAGCTACGATGATGGAGGAGCAGCATGACGAGGGAGGGAGCAGCAGCACGACGATGGAGGAGGAGCAGCAGCATGACGATGGAGGGAGCAGCAGCTACGATGAAGGAGCAGCATGAGGGAGGAGCAGCAGCCATGACGATGGAGGAGCAGCAGCTACGACGAGGGAGGAGCAGCATGATGATGGAGGGAGCAGCAGCACGACGAGGGAGGGAGCAGCAGCCACGATGAGGGAGGGAGCAGCAGCATGACGGGGAGGGAGCAGCAGCCGATGAGGGGAGGAGCAGCAACATGACGAGGGAGGAGCAGCAGCCACGATGAGGGAGGAGCAGCAGCATGATGATGGAGGGAGCAGCATGACGATGGAGGAGCAGCAGCTACGACGAGGGAGGAGCAGCAGCATGATGAGGGGAGGGAGCAGCAGCATGACGAGGGAGGGAGCAGCCACGACGAGGAGGGAGCAGCAGCCATGACGAGGGAGGAGCAGCAGCACGACGATGAGGGAGCAGCAGCTACGATGAGGAGGGAGCAGCAGCCATGACGAGGGAGGGAGCAGCAGCACGATGAGGGAGGGAGCAGCAGCTACGATGATGAGGGAGCAGCTACGATGATGGAGGGAGCAGCAGCTAAGCATGATGAAGGGAGCAGCAGCTACGATGATGGAGGAGCAGCATGATGATGGAGGGAGCAGAAGCATGATGATGGAGGGAGTAGCAGCGATGATGGGAGGGAGCAGCAGCATGATGATGGAGGAGCAGCATGATGATGGAGGGAGCAGCAGCTACGATGATGGGAGGGAGCAGCAGCATGATGATGGAGGGAGCAGCTACGATGAGGGAGGAGCAGCAGCTACATGATGGAGGGAGCAGCAGCATGATGAGGAGGGAGCAGCAGCTACGATGAGGAGGGAGCAGCAGCTACGATGATGGAGGGAGCAGCAGCATGATGACGACGAGGAGGAGAAGCAGCCACTCCGAGGGAGGGAGCAGCAGCCACGATGTCGAAGTGAGCAGGAGCTACGACGACGGAGGGAGGGAGTATCAGCCACGACGACGGAAAGAGCAGCAGCCACGACGAGGGAGCGAGCAGCAGCCACGACGACGGAGAGAGCAGCAGCCACGACGACGAAGGGAGCAGCAGCCACGACGAGGGAGGGAGCAGCAGCTACGATGATGAAGGAGCAGCAGCTACGACGAGGGAGGGAGCAGCACGATGATGGAGGGAGCAGCATGATGACGGGAGGAGCAGCAGCTACGACGATGGAGGGAGCAGCAGCCACGATGATGGAGGAGCAGCAGCTACGACGAGGGAGGGAGCAGTACGACGATGGAGGAGCAGCAGCTACGATGAGGGAGCAGCAGCACGATGATGAGGGAGCAGCAGCTACGATGATGGGAGGGAGCAGCAGCCATGATGAGGGAGGGAGCAGCAGCTACGATGATGGAGGGAGCAGCAGCTACGACGATGAGGGAGCAGCAGCTACGACGAGGGAGGAGCAGCAGCTACGACGATGGAGGGAGCAGCAGCCACGATGAGGGAGGGAGCAGCTACGATGAGGGAGGAGCAGCAGCCACGACGAGGGAGGGAGCAGCAGCTACGATGAGGGAGGGAGCAGCACGACGAGGAGGAGCAGCCATGACGAGGGAGGGAGCAGCAGCCACGACGAGGGAGGAGCAGCCACGACGAGGGAGGAGCAGCAGCCACGACGATGGAGGAGCAGCAGCCACGACGATGGAGGGAGCAGCAGCTACGACGAGGGAGGGAGCAGCAGCTACGATGAGGGAGGAGCAGCAGCCACGACGATGGAGGGAGCAGCAGCATGACGAGGGAGGAGCAGCAGCTACGACGATGGAGGGAGCAGCATGACGAGGGAGGAGCAGCAGCCACGATGATGGAGGAGCAGCAGCACGATGAGGAGGAGCAGCAGCTACGACGAGGGAGGAGCAGCAGCCACGACGAGGGAGGGAGCAGCAGCTACGATGAGGGAGGAGCAGCAGCCATGACGAGGGAGGGAGCAGCAGCATGATGAGGGAGGGAGCAGCAGCCATGATGATGGAGGAGCAGCAGCTACGACGAGGGAGGAGCAGCCACGATAAGGGAGGGAGCAGCAGCCACGATGAGGAGGGAGCAGCCACGATGAGGGAGGAGCAGCAGCTACGACGAGGGAGGGAGCAGCAGCTATGACGAGGAGGAGCAGCAGCACGATGGAGGGAGGAGCAGCCACGACGAGGGAGGAGCAGCAGCCATGATGAGGGAGGAGCAGCAGCTACGACGAGGGAGGGAGCAGCAGCCACGATGAGGGAGGAGCAGCAGCTACGACGAGGAGGAGCAGCAGCCTCGACGAGGGAGGGAGCAGCAGCCACGACGATCGAGGGAGCAGCAGCCACGACGAGGGAGGGAGCAGCAGCCACGACGACGGAGGGAGCAGCAGCCACGACGAAGGAGGGAGCAGCATGACGATGGAGGGAGCAGCAGCATGACGAGGGAGGGAGCAGCAGCCACGATGAGGGAGGAGCAGCAGCCACGACGATGTAGGGAGCAGCAGCCACGAAGAGGGAGGGAGCAGCAGCCACGACGATGAGGGAGCAGCAGCACGATGATGGAGGGAGCAGCAGCCACGATGAGGGAGCAGCAGCTACGACGATGGAGGGAGCAGCAGCATGACGAGGGAGGGAGCAGCAGCTACGATGATGAGGGAGCAGCAGCACGATGAGGAGCAGCAGCGATGATGAGGGAGGGAGCAGCAGCCACGATGATGGAGGGAGCAGCAGCTACGATGGGAGGGAGCAGCCATGATGATGGAGGGAGCAGCCACGACGAGGAGGAGCAGCAGCTACGATGAGGGAGGGAGCAGCAGCATGATGAGGGAGGAGCAGCAGCCACGACGATGGAGGAGCAGCAGCCACGACGAGGGAGGAGCAGCAGCCACGACGAGGGAGGGAGCAGCAGCACGACGAGGAGGGAGCAGCAGCTACGACGAGGGAGGGAGCAGCAGCACGATGAGGGAGCAGCAGCTACGACGAGGGAGGCAGCAGCAGCCACGACGATGGAGGGAGCAGCAGCCACGAAGAGGGAGGGAGCAGCAGCCACGACGATGACGGGAGCAGCAGCATGACGATGGAGGAGCAGCAGCTACGACGATGGAGGGAGCAGCAGCTACGATGAGGGAGGGAGCAGCATGACGATGGAGGGAGCAGCAGCCACGATGAGGGAGGAGCAGCAGCCATGATGAGGGAGGAGCAGCATAAGACGATGGAGGGAGCAGCAGCTACGACGATGGAGGAGCAGCAGCATGATGAGGGAGGGAGCAGCAGCATGATGATGGAGGGAGCAGCAGCTACGATGAGGGAGGGAGCAGCTACGACGATGAAGGAGCAGCATGACGATGGAGGGAGCAGCAGCGACGATGGAGGGAGCAGCAGCTACGAAGAGGGAGGGAGCAGCAGCTACGACTCTGGAGGTAGCAGCAGCCACGACGAGGGAGGGAGCAGCAGCCACGACGATGGAGGGAGCAGCAGCCACGACGAGGGAGGGAGCAGCAGCCACGACGATGGAGGGAGCAGCAGCCACGACGAGGGAGGGAGCAGCAGCCACGACGAGGGAGGGAGCAGCAGCCACGACGAGGGAGGGAGCAGCAGCCACGACGAGGGAGGGAGCAGCACGACGAGGGAGGAGCAGCAGCTACGACGAGGGAGGGAGCAGCTACGACGATGGAGGGAGCAGCAGCTATGATGATGAAGGGAGCAGCAGCTACGATGATGGAGGGAGCAGCATGATGATGGAGGGAGCAGCAGCATGATGAGGGAGGAGCAGCAGCTACGATGAGGGAGGGAGCAGCAGCATGATGATGGAGGAGCAGCTACGATGATGAGGGAGCAGCAGATGAGGGAGCAGCAGCATGATGAGGGAGGGAGCAGCAGCTACGATGAGGGAGGAGCAGCAGCTACGATGAGGGAGCAGAGCTACGATGAGGGAGGGAGCAGCAGCATGACGATGAGGGAGGGAGCAGCATGACGATGGAGGGAGCAGCAGCATGATGAGGGAGGGAGCAGCAGCACGACGATGGAGGGAGCAGCAGCCATGATGAGGGAGGGAGCAGCAGCTATGACGATGGAGGGAGCAGCAGCTACGACGAGGGAGGGAGCAGCATGACGAGGGAGGAGCAGCAGACGACGAGGAGGAGCAGCAGCCACGATGAGGAGGGAGCAGCAGCAACGACAAGGGAGGGAGCAGCCATGACGATGGAGGAGCAGCAGCCACGACGATGGAGGAGCAGCAGCAACGACGAGCGAGGGAGCAGCAGCCACGACGATGGAGGAGCAGCAGCTACGACGAGGGAGGAGCAGCAGCACGACGATGGAGGGAGCAGCAGCCACGACGATGGAGGAGCAGCAGCTACGACGAGGGAGGAGCAGCAGCTACGACGATGGAGGAGCAGCAGCTACGATGATGGAGGGAGCAGCAGCACGACGATGGAGGAGCAGCAGCCATGACGATGAGGGAGCAGCAGCTACGACGATGGAGGAGCAGCAGCTACGATGATGGAGGGAGCAGCAGCTACGATGAGGGAGGAGCAGCAGCTACGACGAAGGAGGGAGCAGCAGCATGATGAGGGAGGAGCAGCAGCCACGATGAGGGAGGGAGCAGCAGCTACGATGAGGGAGGGAGCAGCAGCACGACGAGGGAGGGAGCAGCAGCCACGATGATGGAGGAGCAGCAGCTACGACGATGGAGGGAGCAGCAGCCACGACGAGGGAGGAGCAGCAGCTACGACAAGGGAGGGAGCAGCAGCCACGACGATGGAGGAGCAGCAGCCACGACGAGGGAGGAGCAGCAGCTACGACGAGGAGGGAGCAGCAGCCACGACGATGGAGGGAGCAGCAGCCACGACGATGGAGGGAGCAGCATACGACGAGGGAGGGAGCAGCCACGACGATGGAGGGAGCAGCAGCCACGATGATGGAGGGAGCAGCAGCTACGACGATGGAGGGAGCAGCAGCTACGATGATGGAGGGAGCAGCAGCTACGATGAGGGAGGGAGCAGCAGCATGATGAGGGAGGGAGCAGCAGCTACGATGATGGAGGGAGCAGCAGCATGATGAGGGAGGAGCAGCAGCTACGATGATGGAGGAGCAGCAGCATGATGATGGAGGGAGCAGCAGCCACGATGATGGAGGGAGCAGCAGCATGATGAGGGAGGGAGCAGCAGCCACGATGATGGAGGGAGCAGCAGCACGATGATGGAGGAGCAGCAGCACGATGAGGGAGGAGCAGCAGCCACGATGATGAAGGGAGCAGCAGCCACGATGAGGGAGGGAGCAGCCACGACGAGGGAGGGAGCAGCAGCTACGACGATGGAGGGAGCAGCAGCTACGATGATGGAGGAGCAGCAGCCACGACGGAGGGAGCAGCAGCTACGACGAGGGAGGAGCAGCAGCCACGATGAGGGAGGAGCAGCAGCTACGACGATGGAGGAGCAGCAGCCATGACGATGGAGGGAGCAGCAGCCACGACGATGGAGGAGCAGCAGCCACGACGAGGAGGAGCAGCAGCCACGACGATGGAGGAGCAGCAGCCACGACGATGGAGGGAGCAGCCACGACGATGAGGAGCAGCAGCCACGATGAGGGAGGGCAGCAGCTACGACGATGAGGGAGCAGCAGCACGACGAGGGAGGAGCAGCAGCCACGACGAGGGAGGGAGCAGCAGCACGATGATGGAGGAGCAGCATGACGAGGGAGGGAGCAGCATGACGATGGAGGGAGCAGCAGCACGATGATGGAGGAGCAGCAGCTACGACGAGGGAGGGAGCAGCAGCATGATGATGGAGGAGCAGCAGCCACGACGAGGGAGGGAGCAGCAGCACGATGAGGAGGAGCAGCACGACGATGGAGGGAGCAGCAGCCACGATGATGGAGGAGCAGCAGCCACGACGAGGGAGGAGCAGCAGCCACGACGATGAAGGGAGCAGCAGCTACGACGATGGAGGGAGCAGCAGCTACGACGATGGAGGAGCAGCAGCTACGATGAGGGAGGGAGCAGCAGCTACGACGACGGAGGAGCAGCAGCCACTACGAGGGACGGAGCAGCAGCCACGACGATGAAGGGAGCAGCAGCACGACGAGGGAGGAGCAGCAGCCACGACGATGGAGGAGCAGCAGCCACGACGATGGAGGGAGCAGCAGCACGACGATGGAGGAGCAGCAGCCACGACGATGGAGGAGCAGCAGCCACGACGACGTAGGGAGCAGCAGCCACGACGAGGGAGGAGCAGCAGCTACGACGAGGGAGGGAGCAGCCACGATGGAGGGAGCAGCAGCCCCGACATGGGAGGGAGCAGCAGCCACGACGAGGAGGGAGCAGCAGCTACGACGATGGAGGAGCAGCAGCCACGACGAGGGAGGAGCAGCAGCCACGACGATGCATGGAGCAGCAGCCACGACGAGGGAGGGAGCAGCAGCCACGACGAGGGAGGGAGCAGCAGCCACGACGAGGGAGGGAGCAGCAGCCACGACGATGAAGGGAGCAGCAGCCACGACGAGGGAGGGAGCAGCAGCCACGACGAGGGAGGGAGCAGCAGCCACGACGATGGAGGGAGCAGCAGCCACGACGATTGAGGCAGCAGCAGCCACGACGAGGAGGAGCAGCAGCCACGACGATAGAGGGAGCAGCAGCCACGACGACGGAGGGAGCAGCAGCAACGACGAGGGAGGGAGCACCAGCTACGACGACGGAGGGAGCAGCAGCCACGACGAGGGAGGGAGCAGCAGCCACGACGATGAAGGGAGCAGCAGCCACGACGATGGAGGGAGCAGCAGCCACGACGAGGAAGGGAGCAGCAGCCACGACGAGGGAGGGAGCAGCAGCCACGACGAGGGAGGCCGCACCAGCCACGACGCGGGAGGGAGCATCAGCCACGACGAGGGAGGGAGCAGCAGCCACGACGAGGGAGGGAGCAGCAGCCACGACGAGGGAGGGAGCAGCAGCCACGACGATGGAGGGAGCAGCAGCCACGACGATGAAGGGAGCAGCAGCCACGACGATGGAGGGAGCAGCAGCCACGACGATGGAGGGAGCAGCCACGACGATGAGGGAGCAGCAGCTACGACGATGGAGGGAGCAGCAGCCACGACGATGAAGGGAGAGCAGCAGCCACGACGATGGAGGGAGCAGCAGCCACGACGAGGGAGCGAGCAGCTACGACGATGGAGGAGCAGCAGCCACGACGAGGAGCAGCAGCCACGACGAGGGAGGGAGCAGCCACGACGATGGAGGAGCAGCACGACGAGGGAGGGAGCAGCAGCACGACGAGGGAGGAGCAGCAGCCACAACGATGGAGGGAGCAGCAGCCACGACGATGGAGGAAGCACCAGCCACGACGGGAGGGAGCAGCAGCCATGACGATGAGGGAGCAGCAGCCACGATGAGGGGAGCAGCAGCTACGACGATGGAGGGAGCAGCAGCACGACGAGGGAGGGAGCAGCAGCCACGATGATGGAGGAGCAGCAGCCACGACGATGGAGGGAGCAGCAGCCACGATGATGGAGGGAGCAGCAGCCATGATGATGGAGGGAGCAGCAGCATGATGATGGAGGAGCAGCAGCCACGACGATGGAGGGAGCAGCAGCTACGATGAGGGAGGGAGCAGCTACGACGAGGGAGCAGCAGCCACGACGAGGGAGGGAGCAGCAGCCACGACGATGGAGGGAGCAGCAGCTACGATGAGGAGCAGCAGCCATGACGATGGAGGGAGCAGCAGCCACGACGAGGAGGGAGCAGCAGCTACGATGAGGGAGGGAGCAGCAGCCACGATGAGGAGGGAGCAGCAGCACGATGAGGGAGGAGCAGCAGCACGACGAGGGAGGGAGCAGCAGCTACGACGATGAGGGAGGGAGCAGCAGCTACGACGAGGAGGGAGCAGCAGCTACGACGAGGGAGCAGCAGCTACGACGATGGAGGGAGCAGCAGCTACGACGATGGAGGGAGCAGCAGCCACGATGGGAGGAGCAGCAGCCACGATGAGGGAGCAGCAGCATGACGAGGGTGGGAGAAGCCGCCACGACGAGGGAGGGAGCAGCAGCAACGACGAGGGAGGGAGCAGCAGCGATGAGGGAGGGAGCAGCCATGACGAGGGAGGAGCAGCAGCCACGACGATGGAGGGAGCAGCAGCCACGACGATGGAGGGAGCAGCAGCCACGATGAGGGAGGAGCAGCCACGATGAGGGAGGAGCAGCAGCACGACGAGGGAGGAGCAGCAGCCATGACGAGGGAGGAGCAGCAGCCACGACGAGGGAGGGAGCAGCAGCACGACGATGGAGGGAGCAGCAGCATGACGAGGGAGGGAGCAGCAGCCACGATGAGGGAGCAGCAGCCACGACGAGGGAGGAGCAGCAGCCACGACGAGGGAGGGAGCAGCCACGACGAGGAGGAGCAGCAGCCACGATGATGGAGGGAGCAGCAGCATGACGAGGGAGGAGCAGCAGCTACGACGAGGGAGGGAGCAGCATGACGATGGGAGGGAGCAGCAGCCACGATGAGGGAGGAGCAGCAGCTACGATGAGGGAGGGAGCAGCCACGACGAGGGAGGGAGCAGCAGCCACGATGAGGGAGGAGCAGCAGCCACGACGAGGGAGGAGCAGCAGCCACGACGATGGAGGGAGCAGCAGCCATGACGAGGAGGGAGCAGCCACGATGAGGAGGGAGCAGCAGCCACGACGAGGAGGGAGCAGCAGCCACGACGAGGGAGGGAGCAGCAGCTACGATGAGGAGGAGCAGCAGCCACGACGATGGAGGAGCAGCAGCCACGATGATGGAGGAGCAGCCACGATGAGGGAGGGAGCAGCAGCCACGACGAGGAGGAGCAGCAGCCATGACGATGGAGGGAGCAGCAGCCACGATGAGGGAGGAGCAGCAGCATGACGAGGGAGGGAGCAGCAGCCACGACGAGGGAGGAGCAGCAGCCACGATGATGAGGGAGCAGCAGCCACGACGAGGGAGGAGCAGCAGCCACGATGATGGAGGGAGCAGCAGCATGACGATGGAGGGAGCAGCAGCCACGATGAGGGAGGGAGCAGCAGCATGACGAGGGAGGGAGCAGCAGCCACGAAGAGGGAGGGAGCAGCCATGATGAGGGAGGAGCAGCTACGATGAGGGAGGGAGCAGCAGCATGATGAGGGAGGGAGCAGCAGCATGATGAGGGAGGGAGTAGCATGATGAGGAGCAGCAGTACGATGAGGGAGGGAGCAGCAGCACGACGATGGAGGGAGCAGCAGCCACGACGAGGGAGGGAGCAGCAGCTACGATGAGGGAGGAGCAGCAGCACGACGAGGGAGGAGCAGCAGCCACGACGAGGGAGGAGCAGCAGCCACGAGGAGGGAGGGAGCAGCAGCCACGACGAGGGAGGGAGCAGCCACGACGATGGAGGGAGCAGCAGCCACGACGATGGAGGAGCAGCCACGACGATGGAGGAGCAGCAGCCACGACGATGGAGGGAGCAGCCACGACGAGGGAGGGAGCAGCCACGACGATGGAGGAGCAGCAGCCACGACGAGGAGAGCAGCAGCCACGACGATGGAGGAGCAGCAGCTACGACGATGGAGGGAGCAGCAGCCACGACGATGAGGGAGCAGCAGCTACGACGATGAGGGAGCAGCAGCCACGACGATGGAGGGAGCAGCAGCCACGATGACGAAGGGAGAAGCAGCCACGACGATGGAGGAGCAGCAGCCACGATGAGGGAGGAGCAGCAGCCACGATGATGGGAGGGAGCAGCAGCCACGATGAGGGAGCAGCATGATGAGGGAGGAGCAGCAGATGAGGGGAGGGAGCAGCACGATGAGGGAGGGAGCAGCAGCACGATGATGGAGGAGCAGCACGACGATGGAGGAGCAGCAGCCATGACGAGGGAGGGAGCAGCAGCCACGACGATGGAGGGAGCAGCAGCTACGATGAGGGAGGGAGCAGCAGCATGATGATGGAGGAGCAGCAGCCACGACGATGGAGGGAGCAGCAGCATGACGATGGAGGGAGCAGCAGCCACGATGATGGAGGAGCAGCAGCTACGACGATGGAGGAGCAGCAGCCACGATGATGGAGGGAGCAGCAGCCACGACGATGGAGGGAGCAGCAGCACGACGATGGAGGGAGCAGCAGCTACGATGATGGAGGAGCAGCAGCCACGACGATGGAGGGAGCAGCAGCCACGACGAGGGAGGGAGCAGCAGCCACGACGATGGAGGGAGCAGCCACGACGATGGAGGGAGCAGCAGCCACGACGATGGAGGAGCAGCAGCATGACGATGGAGGGAGCAGCAGCACGACGATGGAGGGAGCAGCAAGCAGCACGACGAGAGGAGCAGCAGCTGACGACGATGGAGCAGCAGCTACGATGATGGAGGGAGCAGCAGCCACGAGGGGAGGGAGCAGCAGCATGATGATGGAGGGAGCAGCAGCCACGATGGAGGGCAGCATGATGATGGAGGGAGCAGCATGACGATGAGGAGGAGCAGCAGCATGATGAGGGAGGGAGCAGCAGCTACGATGAGGGAGGGAGCAGCAGCTACGATGATGGAGGGAGCAGCAGCACGACGATGGAGGAGCAGCAGCCACGACGAGGGAGGGAGCAGCTACGACGAGGAGGGAGCAGCAGCCACGACGAGGGAGGGAGCAGCCACGACGAGGAGGGAGCAGCTACGATGACGGAGGAGCAGCAGCCATGACGATGGAGGGAGCAGCAGCTACGACGAGGGAGGGAGCAGCCACGACGATGGAGGGAGCAGCAGCCACGACGATGGAGGGAGCAGCAGCCACGACGATGGAGGGAGCAGCAGCCACGACTAGGGAGGAAGCAGCAGCCACGACGATGGAGGGAGCAGCAGCCACGACGACGGAGGGAGCAGCAGCCACGACCATGGAGGGAGCAGCATGACGATGAGGAGCAGCAGCCACGACGATGGAGGGAGCAGCCACGACGATGGGAGGAGCAGCCACGACGAGGGAGGGAGCAGCAGCGACGATGGAGGGAGCAGCAGCTACGACGAGGGAGGAGCAGCCACGACGATGGAGGGAGCAGCAGCCACGATGATGAGGGAGCAGCAGCCACGATGACGGAGGGAGCAGCAGCCACGACGAGGGAGGAGCAGCAGCCACGATGGAGGAGCAGCAGCCACGACTAGGGAGGGAGCAGCAGCCACGACGATGAATAGAGCAGCAGCCACGACGATGAAGGGAGCAGCAGCCACGACGATGGAGGGAGCAGCAGCCACGACGAGGGAGGGAGCAGCAGCCACGACTAGGGAGGAAGCAACAGCCACGACGATGAAGGGAGCAGCAGCCACGACGAGGGAGGGAGCAGCAGCCACAACGAGGGAGGGAGCAGCAGCCACGACGAGGGAGGGAGCAGCAGCCACGACGATGGAGGGAGCAGCAGCCACGACGATGGAGGGAGCAGCAGCCACGACGATGGAGGGAGCAGCAGCCACGACGGGGGAGGGAGCAGCAGCCACAACGAGGGAGGGAGCAGCAGCCACGACGATGGAGGGAGCAGCAGCCACGACGATGGAGGGAGCAGCCACGACGATGGAGGAGCAGCAGCCACAATGAGGGAGGGAGCAGCCACGACGATGGAGGAGCAGCAGCCACGACGATGGAGGAAGCAACAGCCACGACGATGAAGGGAGCAGCAGCCACGACGAGGGAGGGAGCAGCAGCCACGACGAGGGAGGGAGCAGCAGCCACGATGACGGAGGAGCAGCCACGAAGAGGGAGGGAGCAGCAGCCACGACGAGGACGGGAGCAGCAGCCACGACGAGGAACGGAGCAGCAGCTACGACGAGGGAGGGAGCAGCAGCAGCGACGACGGAGGAAGCAGCAGCCACGACAAGGGAGGGAGCAGCAGCCACGACGAGGGAGGGAGCAGCAGCCACGACAAGGGAGGGAGCAGCAGCCACGACGAGGGAGGGAGCAGCAGCCACGACGAGGGAGGGAGCAGCAGCCACGACGATGGAGGGAGCAGCAGCCACGACGAGGAAGGGAGCAGCAGCGACGAGGGAGGAGCAGCAGCCACGAGGGAGGAGCAGCAGCCACGACGAGGGAGCAGCAGCCACGACGAGGGAGGAGCAGCAGCACGACGAGGAGGGAGCAGCAGCCACGACGAGGAGGGAGCAGCAGCCACGACGAGGAGGAGCAGCAGCAGCCACGACGAGGGAGGGAGCAGCAGCCATGAGGGAGGGAGCAGCAGCCACGACTAGGGAGGTAGCAGCAGCCACGACGATGGAGGGAGCAGCAGCCACGACGATGTAGGGAGCAGCAGCCACGACGATGGAGGGAGCAGCAGCCACGACGATGAAGGGAGCAGCAGCCACGACGATGAAGGGAGCAGCAGCCACGACGATGAAGGGAGCAGCAGCCACGACGATGAAGGGAGCAGCAGCCACGACGATGAAGGGAGCAGCAGCCACGACGAGGAAGGGAGCAGCAGCAACGACGATGAAGGGAGCAGCAGCCACGACGATGAAGGGAGCAGCAGCCACGACGATGAAGGGAGCAGCAGCCACGACGATGAAGGGAGCAGCAGCCACGACGATGAAGGGAGCAGCAGCCACGACGAGGGAGGGAGCAGCAGCCACGACGACGGAGGGAGCAGCAGCCACGACGACAGAGGGAGCAACAGCAACGACGAGGGAGGGAGCAGCAGCCACGACAAGGGAGGGAGCAACAGCAACGACGAGGGAGGGAGCAGCAGTTACGACGACGGAGGGAGCAGCAGCCACGACGACGGAGGGAGCAGCAGCCACGACGATGAAGGGAGCAGCAGCCACGACGACGGAGGGAGCAGCAGCCACGACGACGGAGGGAGCAACAGCAACGACGATGGAGGGAACAGCAGCCACGACGACGGAGGGAGCAGCAGCCACGACGAGGAGGGAGCAGCAGCCACGACGATGGAGGGAGCAGCAGCCACGACGATGAAGGGAGCAGCAGCCACGACGATGGAGGGAGCAGCAGCCACGACGATGGAGGGAGCAGCAGCCACGACGAGGGAGGGAGCAGCAGCCACGACGAGAGAGGGAGCACCAGTCACGACGATGGAGGGAGCAGCAGCCACGACGAGGGAGGAGCAGCAGCATGAGGAGGGAGCAGCAGCCACGACGAGGGAGGGAGCAGCAGCCACGACTAGGGAGGGAGCAGCAGCCACGACGATGGAGGGAGCAGCAGCCACGACAAGGGAGGGAGCAGCAGCCACAACGAGGGAGGGAGCAGCAGCCACAACGAGGGAGGGAGCAGCAGCCACGACGATGGAGGGAGCAGCAGCCACGACGACGGAGGGAGCAGCAGCCACGACGACGGAGGGAGCAGCAGCCACGACGACGGAGGGAGCAGCAGCCACGACGAGGGAGGGAGCAGCAGCCACGATGACGAGGAGGAGCAGCAGCTACGACGACGGAGGGAGAGCAGCAGCCACAACGAGGGAGGGAGCAGCCACGACGATGGAGGGAGCAGCAGCCACGACGATGGAGGGAGCAGCAGCCACGACGATGGAGGGAGCAGCAGCCACGACGAGGGAGGGAGCAGCAGCCACGACGATGGAGGGAGCAGCAGCCACGACGATGGAGGGAGCAGCCACGATGATGGAGGAGCAGCAGCACGATGATGGAGGGAGCAGCACGACGATGAGGAGGGCAGCAGCCACGATGAGGGAGGGAGCAGCAGCCACGACGATGGAGGAGCAGCAGCACGACGAGGAGGAGCAGCAGCCACGACGATGGAGGGAGCAGCAGCCACGACGATGAAGGAGCAGCATGACGACGGAGGAGCAGCAGCGACGAGGGAGGGAGCAGCAGCCACGACGATGGAGGGAGCAGCAGCCACGATGGAGGAGCAGCAGCCACGACGATGAAGGAAGCAGCAGCCACGACGAGGGAGGGAGCAGCAGCCACGACGATGGAGGGAGCAGCACGACGAGGGGAGGAGCAGCACGACGAGGGAGGAGCAGCAGCCACGACGATGGAGGAGCAGCAGCCACGACGAGGGAGGGAGCAGCAGCCACGAGGGAGGGAGCAGCAGCCACGAGGGAGGGAGCAGCAGCCACGACGATGTAGGGAGCAGCAGCCACGACGATGAAGGGAGCAGCAGCCACAACGAGAGAGGGAGCAGCAGCCACAACGAGAGAGGGAGCAGCAGCCACAACGAGAGAGGGAGCAGCAGCCACAACGAGAGAGGGAGCAGCAGCCACGATGATGAGGGAGCAGCCACGACGATGGAGGGAGCAGCAGCCACAATGAGGGAGGAGCAGCAGCCACGACGATGGAGGAGCAGCAGCACGACGATGGAGGGAGCAGCAGCCACGACGAGGAAGGAAGCAGCAGCCACGACCAGGGAGGGAGCAGCCACGACAAGGGAGGGAGCAGCAGCCACGACGAGGGAGGGAGCAGCAGCCACGACGATGAGGAGGGAGCAGCCACGACGAGGAAGGGAGCAGCCACGACGATGAAGGGAGCAGCAGCCACGACGAGGGAGGGAGCAGCAGCCACGACGAGGGAGGGAGCAGCAGCCACAACGAGGGAGGGAGCAGCAGCCACGACGAGGGAGGGAGCAGCAGCCACGACGATGGAGGGAGCAGCAGCCATGAGGGGAGGGAGCAGAAGCTACGATGAGGAGGGAGCAGCAGCCACGATGAGGGAGGGAGCAGCAGCATGATGACGAGGGAGGGAGCAGCAGCCGATGAGGGGAGGAGCAGCAGCCACGATGAGGGAGGGAGCAGCAGCACGATGAGGGAGGGAGCAGCAGCATGATGACGAGGAGCAGCTACGATGAGGGAGGGAGCAGCAGCATGACGACGGAGGAAGCAGCAGCTACGACGAGGAGGGAGCAGCAGCATGACGAGGGAGGAGCAGCAGCACGACAAAGGAGGGAGCAGTAGCCACGATGAGGAGGGAGCAGCAGCCACGACAAGGGAGGGAGCAGCAGCTACAATGAGGAGGGAGCAGCAGCAACGACGAGGGAGGAGCAGCAGCTACGACGATGGAGGGAGCAGCCATGACGATGAAGGAGCAGCAGCCACGACGATGAAGGAGCAGCAGCCACGACGATGAAGGGAGCAGCAGCCACGACGATGAAGGGAGCAGCAGCCACGACGATGAAGAGAGCAGCAGCCACGACGATGAAGGGAGCAGCAGCCACGACGATGAAGGGAGCAGCAGCCACGACAATGAAGGGAGCAGCAGCCACGACGATGAAGGGAGCAGCAGCCACGACGATGAAGGGAGCAGCAGCCACGACGATGAAGGGAGCAGCAGCCACGACGATGAAGGGAGCAGCAGCCACGACGATGAAGGGAGCAGCAGCCACGACGAGGGAGTGAGCAGCAGCCACGACGACGGAGGGAGCAGCAGCCACGACGACAGAGGGAGCAACAGCAACGACGAGGGAGGGAGCAGCAGCCACGACAAGGGAGGGAGCAACAGCAACGACGAGGGAGGGAGCAGCAGTTACGACGACGGAGGGAGCAGCAGCCACGACGACGGAGGGAGCAGCAGCAACGACGACGAAGGGAGCAGCAGCCACGACGACGGAGGGAGCAGCAGCCACGACGACGGAGGGAGCAACAGCAACGACGATGGAGGGAACAGCAGCCACGACGACGGAGGGAGCAGCAGCCACGACGAGGAGGGAGCAGCAGCCACGACGATGGAGGGAGCAGCAGCCACGACGATGGAGGGAGCAGCAGCCACGACGACGGAGGGAGCAGCAGCCACGACGAGGGAAGGAGCAGCAGCCACGACGATAGAGGAGCAGCCACGACGAGGAGGAGCAGCAGCCACGACGATGGAGGGAGCAGCAGCCACGACGATGAAGGGAGCAGCAGCCACGACGACGGAGGGAGCACCAGCCACGACGAGGGAGGGAGCAGCAGCCACGACGATGGAGGGAGCAGCAGCCACGACGATGGAGGAAGCAACAGCCACGACGATGAAGGGAGCAGCAGCCACGACGATGGAGGGAGCAGCAGCCACGACGATGGAGGGAGCAGCAGCCACGACGAGGGAGGGAGCAGCAGCCACGACGAGAGAGGGAGCACCAGTCACGACGATGGAGGGAGCAGCAGCCACGACGAGGGAGGGAGCAGCAGCCACGACGATGGAGGGAGCAGCCACGACGATGGAGGGAGCAGCAGCCACGACGATGAAGGGAGCAGCAGCCACGACAAGGGAGGAGCAGCAGCCACAACGAGGGAGGAGCAGCAGCCACTACGAGGGAGGGAGCAGCAGCCACGACGATGGAGGGAGCAGCAGCCACGACGACGGAGGGAGCAGCAGCCACGACGACGGAGGGAGCAACAGCAACGACGAGGGAGAGAGCAGCAGCCACGACAAGGGAGGGAGCAACAGCCACGACGAGGGAGGGAGCAGCAGCCACGACGACGGAAGGTGCAGCAGCCACGACGACGGAGGGAGCAGCAGCCACGACGACGGAGGGAGCAGCAGCCACGACGACGGAGGGAGCAGCAGCCACGACGACGGAGGGAGCAGCAGCAACGACGATGGAGGGAGCAGCAGCCACGACGACGGAGGGAGCAGCAGCCACTACGAGGGAGGGAGCAGCAGCCACGACGATGGAGGGAGCAGCAGCCACGACGATGGAGGGAGCAGCAGCCACGACGATGAAGGGAGCAGCAGCCACGACGATGGAGGGAGCAGCAGCCACGACGATGGAGGGAGCAGCAGCCACGACGAGGGAGGGAGCAGCAGCCACGACGATGGAGGGAGCAGCAGCCACGACGAGGGAGGGAGCAGCAGCCACGACGATGGAGGGAGCAGCAGCCACGACGATGAAGGGAGCAGCAGCCACGACGACGGAGGGAGCAGCAGCCACGACGACGGATGGAGCAGCAGCCACGACGAGGGAGGGAGCAGCAGCCACGACGATGAAGGGAGCAGCAGCCACGACGATGAAGGGAGCAGCCACGACGATGGAGGAGCAGCAGCCACGACGATGGAGGAGCAGCAGCACGACGAGGGAGGGAGCAGCAGCTACGACGAGGGAGGAGCAGCAGCCACGACGATGGAGCAGCAGCCACGACGACGTAGGGAGCAGCAGCCACAACGAGGGAGGGAGCAGCAGCCACTACGAGGGAGCAGCAGCCACGACGATGGAGGGAGCAGCAGCCACGACGATGAAGGGAGCACCAGCCACGACGATGGAGGGAGCAGCAGCCACGACAAGGGAGGGAGCAGCAGCCACAACGAGGGAGGGAGCAGCAGCCACAACGAGGGAGGGAGCAGCAGCCACGACGATGGAGGGAGCAACAGCCACGACGATGAAGGGAGCAGCAGCCACGACGATGGAGGGAGCAGCAGCCATGAGGAGGAGCAGCCACGACGATGGAGGGAGCAGCAGCCACGACGATGGAGGGAGCAGCAGCCACGACGATGAAGGGAGCAGCAGCCACGACGAGGGAGGGAGCAGCAGCCACGACGAGGGAGGGAGCAGCAGCCACGACGAGGGAGGGAGCAGCAGCCACGACGATGAAGGGAGCAGCAGCCACGACGAGGGAGGGAGCAGCAGCCTGATGGGAGGAGCGGCAACCACAACGAGGGAGGGAGCAGCAGCGACGAGGGAGGGAGCAGCAGCATGACGAGGAGGGAGCAGCAGCCACGATGAGGAGGGAGCAGCAGCACGACGAGGGAGGGAGCAGCAGCCACGACGAGGGAGTGAGCAGCAGCCACGACGAGGGAGGGAGCAGCAGCCACGATGAGGAGGGAGCAGCAGCCATGACGAGGAGGAGCAGCAGCCACGAAGAGGGAGGGAGCAGCAGCCACGATGAGGGAGGGAGGAGCAGCCACGAGGAGGGAGGGAGGAGCAGCAGCCACAGCGAGGGAGGGAGCAGCAGCATGATGAGGAGGGAGCAGCAGCATGATGAGGGAGGGAGCAGCAGCATGACGAGGGAGGAGCAGCAGCCACGACGACGGAGGAGTAGCAGCATGACGAGGAGGGACCAGCAGCCCCCTCAAGGGAGGGAGCAGCAGCCACGACGATGGAGGGAGCAGCAGCCACAACGAGGGAGGGAGCAGCAGCCACAACGAGGGAGGGAGCAGCAGCCACGACGAGGGAGGGAGCAGCAGCCACGACGATGGAGGGAGCAGCAGCCACGACGATGAAGGGAGCAGCAGCCACGACGATGAAGGGAGCAGCAGCCACGACGATGAAGGGAGCAGCAGCCACGACGATGAAGGGAGCAGCAGCCACGACGATGGAGGGAGCAGCAGCCACAACGATGAAGGGAGCAGCAGCCACGACGAGGGAGGGAGCAGCAGCCACGACGATGAAGGGAGCAGCAACCACGACGATGAAGGGAGCAGCAGCCACGACAAGGGAGGGAGCAACAGCAACGACGAGGGAGGGAGCAGCAGCCACGACAAGGGAGGGAGCAACAGCAACGACGAGGGAGGGAGCAGCAGCCACGACGACGGAGGGAGCAGCAGCCACGACGACGGAGGGAGCAGCAGCCACGACGACGGAGGGAGCAGCAGCCAGTAAATGCGTATAAAAATATATATACAAAGTATATATAAAATAATACAAATTTAATTATTCTATGTGTATTTTTGTATATGTATTTTCATAAAAAAATGCTTTATTTTATGAGTATTTTCCATCATTATTTTCATACAAATTTACATTATTTTATTGATATTCTGTGTATTTATTTTGATACGATTTTACATTATTCTATGTATATTTTGTATATATATTTCATACAAATGAACGTTATTTTATGTGAATTTGTTTTCATTTCACACAAATTTACATTATTTCATGTGTATTTTGTACATGTATTTAAATGCAAATTTAACTAATTATATGTGTATTATGTATATCTATTTTCACACAAATCGAAATAAGTTTTGTGTATTTTAGTATATATTTTTATTCAAATTATCGTAATTTTATGTGTATTTTGTATATTTATTTTCCCACAAATATACGTTCTTTTATCGGAATTTTGTTTATTTATTTTGATACGAATTTTCATTATTTTAGGTGTATGTGATATATATATTTTTATACTTATTTACATAATTTTATATGTATTTTGAATATATATTTTCATAGAAATTTACTCTATTTTATGTGTATTCGTATATATATTTTGATACAAATTTACATTATTTATGTGTATTTCGCATTATCTATTTCAATACAAATTTCCTTTATTGTATGTGCCTTTTTTATATTTATTTTTATACAAATTTAATTATTTTATGTGTATTTTTGTATATATATCTTTAAACAAATATGCGTTATTATATGGGTATTTTGCATCTTTATTTTCATACAAATTTACATTATTTTATTGATAGTCTGTTTATTTATTTTGATACGATTTTACGTTATTCTGTGTATTTTGTATATATATTTTTAGACATATTTACATTATTTAATGTATATTTTATACATATATTTTATGGAAATTTACGTTATCTTATGTGTATTTGTTTATATATTTTCATACAAATTTACATTATTTTATATGTATTTTGTATATGTATTTCAAAAAAAATTTGCCTAATTTCATGTGTATTTTGCACATCTATTTTCAAACAAATTTAAATTATTTTTGTGTATTTTTGTATATATTTTTATACAAATTTTTGTTATTTTATTTGTATTTTGTATATATATTTTCCTACAAATATACATTCTTTTAGAGGAAATTTTGTTTATTTATTTTGATACGAATTTACATTATTTAATGTGTTTTTTGTAGATATATTTTTCTATGTATTTACATTATTTTATGTGTATTTTGTATATATATTTTCATAAAAATTTACGTAATTTTATTGTGTGTATTCGTATATATTTTGATAAAAAAAATCATTATTTTATGTGTTTTTTGCATATCTATTTCAATAAAAATCTACCTTATTGTATGTGTATTTTGTATATTTATTTTAATACAAATTCAATTATTTTATGTGTATTTTTGTATATATTTTTTTTTAAATATGAGTTATTTTATGGGTATTTTGCATCTTTAATTTTATAAATTTTTACATTACGTACATATCTTTTATACGTATTTACATTATTTAATGTGTATTTTGTTTATATATTTTTATACAAATTTACGTTATTATATGTGTATTTGAATATATATTTTGATACAAATTTACATTATTTTATGTATTTTCTATATTTATTTCAATTCAAATTTAGCTTATTTTATGTGTCTTTTGTATATCTATTTTCATACAAATTTAATTATTTTTGTTTATTTTTGTATATAGTTTTATACAATTTTACGTTATTTTATGTGTATTTAGTATATTTATATTTATACAAGTAAACATTCTTTTATTGGCATTTAGTTTATTTATTCTGATACGAATTTACATTATTTTATGTGTATTTTGTATACATTTTCTTATACGTATTTACTTCATTTTATGTGTATTTTGTATATATATTTTTATAGAAATCTACGTTATTTTATGTGTATTCGTATATATATTTTGAAACAAATTTACATTGTTTTATGTGTATTTTGCATATCTATTTCAATACAAATTTACCTTATTATATGTGCATTTTGTATATTTATTGTAATTCAAATTTAAATATTTTACGTGTATTTTGGTATATATATTTTCATAAAAAATGCGTTGTTTTATGGGTATTTTGCATCTTTATTTTCATACAAATTTACATTATTTTATTAATATTCTGTGTATTTATTTTGATACTATTTTACATTATTCTATTTGTGTTTTGTATATATATTTTTTATACATATTTACATTATTTAATGTGTATTTTCTATATATATTTCATACAAATTTACATTATTTTAAGTGTATTTGTTTATATATTTTCATTCAAATTTACATTATTTTATGTGTATTTTGTATATATATTTCAATAGAAATTTAACTAGTTTTATGTGTATTTTGTATATATATTTTTATACAAATTTACTTTATTTTTGTGTATTTTTTTGAATAGAGTTTTATACAAATTTACAATATTTTATGTGTATTTTGTATATCTATTTTCAAACAAATACACATTCTTTTATTGATATTTTGTTTATTTATTTTGATGCGAATTTACATTATTTAATGTGCATTGTGTATATATATATTTTTATACGTATTTACGTCATTTCATGTGTATTTTGTATATATATTTCTATAGAAATATACGTTATTTTATGTGTATTCGTATATGTATTTTGAAACAAATATACATTGTTTTATGTGCATTTTGTATATTTTTTCAATACAAATTTACCTTATTGAACGTGCATTTTGTATATTAATTTTAATTCAAATTTAATTATTCTATGTGTATTCTTGTATATGTATTTTAAAAAAAATATGCTTTATTTTATGGGTATTTTGCATCTTTATTTTCATACAAAATTACATTATTTTATTGATATTCTGTGTATTTATTTTGATACGATTTTTCATTATTCAATGTATATTTTGTATATTTAAATACAAATTTAATTAATTATATGTGTATTTTGTATATCTATTTTCATACAAATTGAAATTTATTTTTTTGTTTTTTTGTATATATTTTTATTCAAATTTTCGTAATTTTATGTGTATTTTGTATATTTATTTTCCTACAAATATACGTTCTTTTATCGGAATTTTGTTTATTTATTTTGATACGAATTTTCATTTTTTTTGGTGTATTTGATATATATATTTTTATACTTATTTACATAATTTTATATGTATTTTGAATATATATTTTCATAGAAATTTACTCTATATGTATATACAAAAAAACACAAAAATAATTTAAATTTGTATGAAAATAAATATACAAAATACACATAAAATTAGGTAAATTTGTATTGAAATACATATACTAAATACACTTAAAATAATGTAAATTTGAATGAAATTATATAAACAAATACACTTAAAATAACGTTAATTTGTATAAAATATATATAAAAAATACACATTAAATAATGAAAATATGTATAAAAAAATATATAGAAAACACAAATAGTATAATATAAAATCGTATCAAAATATATACACAGAATATTGATAAAATAATGTACATTTGTATGAAAACTAAGATGCAAAATACCTATAAAATAACGCATTTTCTATAAAATTATATATACCAAAATACACATAAAATATTTGAATTTGTATTAAAATAAATATACAAAATGCACATACAATAAGGTAAATTTGTATTGAAATAGATATGCAAAAAACATATAAAACAATGTAAATTTGTTTCAAAATATATATACGAATACACATAAAATAACGTAGATTTCTATAAATATATATATACAAAATACAAATAAAATTAAGTAAATACGAATCAAAAATGTATACAAAATACACATAAAATAATGTAATTCGTATAAATATAAATAAACAAAAAAACAATAAGAGAATGTGTATTTGTATAAATATAAATATAGAAAATGCACATAAAATAACGTAGATTTGTATAAAACTATATACAAAAATACACAGAAGTAATTAAATTTGTATGAAAATAGATATACAAAATACATACAAAATATGCAAAATTTGAAATATATATACAAAATACATGAAATAAATTAGATTCGTTTCAAAATATTTTTAGGAAATACACATGTGTATTTTGTATATCTATTTTGTATGTATATTTTCATAGAAATTTATTCTATTTTATGAGTATTCGTATATATATTTTGATACAAATTTACATTATTAATGTGTATTTTGCATATCTATTTCAATACAAATTTACTTTATTGTACGTGCATTTTGTATATTTATTTTAATACAAATTTAATTATTTTATATGTCTTTTTGTATATATATTTTTATGCAAATATGCGTTATTATATGGATATTTTGCATCTTTATTTTCATACAAATTTACACTATTTTATTGATATTCTCTTTATTTATTTTGATACGATTTAACATTATTCTATGAGTTTTTTTTATATATATATATATATATATATATATATATATATATATATATATATATATATATATATATATATATATATATATGTATATATATATATATATATATATATATATATATATATATATATATATATATATATATATATATATATATATATATATTTACATTATTTAATGTTCATTTAGAATATATATTTTATCCAAATTTACATTATTTTATGTGTATTTGTTTATATATTTTCATACATATTTACATTATTTTATGTATTATTTGTATATATATTTTTCTACGTATTTAAATTATTTTATGTGTATTTTGTATATACATTTTCATAAAAAAATACGTTATTTTATTGTGTGTATAAGTATATATTTTGATTCAAATTTTATACAAATTCATGTTATTTAATGTGTATTCGTGTCAAAATAAATTAACAAAATATCATGAAAAGAATGTGTATTTGTATAAAAATAGATAATAGATAATAAATTTGTATAAAATATATATGCAAGATACACATTAAATAATGTAAATATGTATAAAAAAGTATATACAAAAAACAAATAAAATAATGTAAAATCGTATCAAAATAAATACACCGAGTATTAATTAAATAATATAAATTTGTATGAAAATAAAGATGCAAAATTCCCATAAAATAGCGCATTTCTTATAAAAATATATATACCAAAATACACATAAAATATTTAAATTTGTATTGAAATAAATATACAAAATGCACATACAATAAGGTAAATTTGTATTGAAAGAGATATGCAAAAATACATATAAAACAATGTAAATTTGTTTAAAAATATTTATACGAATACAAATAAAAAAACGTAAATTTCTATAAAAATATATATACAAAATACACATAAAATTAAGTAAATACGTATAAAAAAATGTATACAAAATACACATTAAATAATGTAAATTCGACTTAAAATAAATAAACAAAATACCAATAAAAGAATGTGTATTTGGATAAATATAAATATACAAAATACATATAAAAAATAAACATAAAATAAGGTAGATTTGTAATAAAATATATGTACAAAATACACATAAAATAATGTAAATTTATATGAAAATATATATACAAATACACATAAAATACCATGAATTTGTATAAAAATATATATTCAAAATAAATATTAAATAATGTAAAAGCGTATAAAAATATATATACAAAGTACATAAAAAATAATGTAAATTCGTATCAATATAAATCAACAAAACACCAATAAAATAATATATATTTGAATGAAAATAAATTTACAAAATATACATAACATAACTAAAATTTGTATTAAAATATATACAAAAATACATAGAAATAATTCGAGTTTGTATGAAAATAGATAAACAAAATACACATAAAACTAGGTAAATTTCTTTTGAAATGTATATACAAAATAGCCATAAAATATTGTAAATTTGTGTCGAAATATATAAACAAATACACATAAAATAACGTAAATTTGTATGAAAAATATATACAAAATACACATAGAATAATGTCAATTCGTATCAAATTGAATGAGCAGAATATCAATAAAATAATGTAAATTTGTATGAAAATAAAGATGCAAAATACCCAAAAAATAAAGCATATGTTTATAAAAATACAGATACAAAAATACACATCGAATAATTAAATTTGTATTAAAATTAATATACAAAATGCGTATATAATATGGTAAATTTGTATTGAAAAAATATGCAACATACACGTTTACTCATACAAATTTATATTATTTTATTGGTATTTTGTTTATTTATTTTGATACGAATTACATGATTATATGTATATTTTGTACACATTTTTTTATACGTATTTACATTATTTATTGTGTATTTTGTTTATATATTTTCATACAAATTTACGTTATTATTTGTGTATTTGTATAAATATTTTGATACAAATTTACTTTATTTCATGTATTTTGTATATATATTTCAATTCAAATTTAGCTTATTTTGTGTGTATTTTGTATATATTTTCATACAAATTTAATTATGTGTATTTTGTATATATTTTATATAAATTTACGTTATTTGTGTATTTTGTATATTTATTATGCAATTTATTATTTTATGTATTTTGTATATATTTTTATACGTATTTACTTCTTTATGTATTTATATATATATATATATATATATATATATATATATATATATATATATATATATATATATATATATATATATATATATATATATATATATATATATATATATATATATATATATATATATATATATATATATATATATATATATCTACGTTATTTTATGTGTATTCTATACATATTTTGAAACAAATTTACATTGTTTTATATGTATTTTGCATATCTATTTCAATACAATTTACCTTATTGTATGTGTTTTTATATATTTATTTTAATACAAATCTAATTTTTTATGTGTATTTTGCATATATATTTTATAAATAAAAAAAATGCGTTATTTTATGGGTATTTTGCCTCCTTATTTTCATACAAATTTACATTATTTTATTAATATTCTGTGTATTTATTTTGATACGATTTTACATTATTCTATTTATGTTTTGTATATATTTTTTTATACAAATTTACGTTATTTTAAGTGTATTTGTTTATGTATTTTCATTCAAATTTACATTATTTTATGTGTATTTTGTATATGTATTTCCATACAAATTTACCTAATTTTATGTGTATTTTGCATATTTATTTTCATACAAATTTAAAACCATTTTGTGTATTTTTGTATATAGTTTGATACAAATTTAGGTTATTTTATGTGTATTTTGAATATCTATTAAATATATATACAAAATACATATGAAATTATGTAAATACATATAAAAATATATATACAAATACATATCAAATAATGTAAATTCGTGTCAAAATAAATAAACAAAATATCATGAAAAGAATGTGTATTTGTATGAAAATAGATAATAGATAATAAATTTGTATAAAATATATATGCAAGATACACATTAAATAATGTAAATATGTATAAAAAAGTATATACAAAAAACAAATAGAATAATGTAAAATCGTATCAAAATAAATACACCGAATATCAATAAAATAATGTAAATTTGTATGAAAATAAAGATGCAAAATTCCCATAAAATAGCGCATTTCTTATAAAAATATATATACCAAAATACACATAAAATATTTAAATTTGTATTGAAATAAATATACAAATGTACATACAATAAGGTAAATTTGTATTGAAAGAGATATGCAAAAATACATATAAAACAATGTAAATTTGTTTCAAAATATATATACGAATACAAATAAAAAAACGTAGATTTCTATAAAATTATATATACAAAATACACATAAAATTAAGTAAATACGTATAAAAAAATGTATTCAAAATACACATAAAATAATGTAACTTCGAATTAAAATAAATTAAAAAAATACCAATAAAAGAATGTGTATTGGGATAAATATAAATATTCAAAATACACATACAAAATAAACATAAAATAAGGTAGATTTGTAATAAAATATATGTACAAAATACACATACAATAATGTAAATTTATATGAAAATATATATACAAATACACATAAAATACCATGAATTTGCATAAAAATATATATTCAAAATATATATTAAATAATGTAAGAGCGTATAAAAATATATATACAAAGTACATATAAAATGTAAATTAAGGTGCAAAATACCTATAAAATAACGCATTTTTTTTTAAACTATTGATACCAAAATACACATAAAATATTTGAACTTGTATTAAAATAAATATACAAAATGCAGATACAATAAGGTAAATTTGGATTGAAATAGATATGCAAAATACATATAAAATAATGTAAATTTGTTTCAAAATACATATACGAATACTCATAAAACAACGTAGATTTCTATAAAAATACATATACAAAATACACATAAAATTAAGTAAATACGTATAAAAAAATGTATACAAAATACACATAAAATAATGTAAATTCGTATAAATGTAAATAAACAATATACCAATAAAAGAATGTGTATTTGTATAAATATAAATATACAAAATGCACGTAAAATAACGTAAATTTATATAAAACTATATACATAAAATAACGCAAATTTCTATAAAAATATATGTACAAAAATGAACATTAGATAAATTTGTATAAAAATATATATACAAAAACACATTAGATAATGTAAATGAGTGTAAAAATATGTATACAAAATACCTATGAAATAATCTAAATTCGTATCGAATTAAATTAAGAAATACCAATAAAATAATGTAATTTTGGATAAAAATATATATACAAAATACACATAAAATAACCTAAATACAAATACAAATATACACATAAAATAATTTAAAATTGAATGAAATAAATATACAAAATAAACATAAAATAAGGTAAATTTGTAATGAAATATATGAAAAAATCAACATAAAATAATATAAATTTGAATGAAAATATATATACAAATACACATTAAATAACATGAATTTGTATAAAATTTGTATCAAAATATATACTTATACACACAATAAAATAACGTACTTTTTTTATGCAAATGTATATACAAAATACACATAAAGTAATTTAAATACGTAGAAAAATATATATACAAAAAACACATAAAATAATGTAAATATGTATGAAAATATATAAACTAATACACATAAAATAATGTAAATTTGGATAAAATATATATACAAAATGAACATATATATATATACAAAATGAACATTAAATAATGTAAATATATATATAAAAAAATATATAAAAAAAAATACATATATATGTTAAATCGTATCAAAATAAATAAAGAGAATATCAATAAAATAATGTAAATTTGTATGAAAATAAAGATGGAAAATATCCATATAATAACGCATATTTGCATAAAAATATATTTACAAAAAGACATATAAAATAGTTAAATTTGTATTAAAATAAATATACAAAATGAACGTACAATAAAGTAAATTTGTATTGAAATAGATATGCAAAATACACATTAATAATGTAAATTTGTATCAAAATATATATACGAATACTCATAAAATAGAGTAAAGTTCTATGAAAATATACATACAAAATAAATATACAAAATACACATATAACTAGTTAAATTTGTATTTAAATACATGTACAAAAAACACATAAAATAATGTAGATTTGTATGAAATGAAAACAAATACATTTTATATAAAATATATATACAAAATACACATAGAATAATGTAAAATCATATCAAAATAAATACACAGAATATCAATAAAATAATGTAAATTTGTATGAAAATAAAGATGCAAAATACCCATAAAATAAAGCACATTTAAAAAAAAATACATATACAAAAATACACATAGATTAATCAAATTTGTATTAAAATTAATATACAAAATGCACATACAATAAGGTAAATTTGTATTAAAAAAATATGCAAAATACACATAAAACAATGTAAATTTGTTTCAAAATATATATACGAAGACACATAAAATAACGCAGATTTCTATAGAAATATATATACAAAATACACTTGAAATAATGTAAATACGTATAAAAATATATATACAAAATACACAATAAATAATGTTAATTCGTGTCAAAATAAATAAACAAAATATCATGAAAAGAATGTGTATTTGTATGAAAATAGATATACAAAATACACATAAAATAACCTAAATTTGTATAAAACTATATACAAAAATACACAAAAATAATTTAAACTTGTATGAAAATAAATATACAAAAAACATATAAAATTAGGTAAATTTGTATTGAAATACATATACAAAATACACATAAAATAATGTAAATTTGAATGAAAATATATAAACATACAGACTTAAAATAACGTAAATTTGTATCAAATATATATACAAAAAACACATTAAATAATGTAAATATGTATAAAAAAATATATACAAAACACAAATAAAATAATGTTGAATCGTATCAAAATAAATACAGAAAATATTAATAAAATAATGTAAATTTGTATGAAAATTAAGATGCAAAATACCCATAAAATAACGCATTTTTTATAAAAATATATATACGAAAAAACATAAAATATTTGATTTTGTATTAAAATAAATAGATATACAAAATACACATAAAATAAGCTAAATTTGAATTGAAATATATATACAAAATACATAAAATAATGTAAATTTGTATCAAAATACTAATACAAATACACATATAATAACGTAAATTTGTATAAAAATATATAAACAAATCACACATTATATAATGTAAATAAGTATAAAAAAGTACAAAATACACAAATAATCATGTAATTCGTATCAAAATAAATAGACAAAATACCAATAAAATAATGTAAATTTCTATGAGAAAACATATACAAAATACACATAAATAACGCAAATATTAATAAAAATATATATAATATATTTAAATATTTAAAATATTTAATGTATATTTTGTATATATATTTTATCCAAATTTACGTTATTTTATATGTATTTGTTTATATATTTTCATACAAATTTACATTATTTTATGTGAGTTTTGTATATGTATTTCAATACAAATTTGCCTAACTTTATGTGTATTTTGCATATCTATTTTCAAACAAATTTAAATTATTTTTGTGAATTTTTGTATATATTTTTATACAAATTTTAGTTATTTTATTTGGTTTTGTATATATATTTTCCTACAAATATACATTCTTTTATTGGAATTTTGTGTATTTAATTTTCTACAATTTACATTATTTTATGTATATATATTTCATATAAATTTACATTATTTTATGTGTATTTTGTTTACATTTTTATACGTATTTACTTATTTTATGTGTATTTTGTATATATATTTTATAGAAATCTACGTTATTTTATGTGTATTTTATATATTTTGAAACAAATTTACATTGTTTTATATGTACAATAAGGTAAATTTGTATTGAAATAGATATGCAAAATACATATAAAGCAATGTAAATTTGTTTCAAAATATGTATACGAATACACATAAGATAACGTAGATTTCTATAAAAATATATATACAAAATACACATAAAATGAAGAAAATACGTATAAAAAAATGTATACAAAATACACATAAAATAATGTAAATTCGTATCAAAATAAATAAACAAAATACCAATAAAAGAATGTGAATTTGTATAAATATAAATATACAAAATACACATAAAATAACGTAAATTTATATAAAACTATATACAAAAATACACAGAAGTAATTAAATTTATATGAAAATATATAGAAAATACACACAAAATAAGCTCAATTTGAATTGAAATATATATACAAAATACATGAAATAAAGTAAATTTGTATAAAAATATTTATACAAATACACATATAATAACGTAAATTTGTATGAAAATATATAAATAAAATACGCATTAAATAATGTAAATACGTATAAAAAAATGTGTACAAAATACACATATCATCATGTAATTCGTATCAATATAAATAAACAAAATACCAATAAAATAATATAAATTTGTATGAGTAAACGTGTATAAATATAAATGTACAAAATACACATACAAAATAAACATAAAATAAGGTAAATTTGTAATGAAATATATGTACAAAATACACATAAAATAATGTAAAATTATATGAAAATATATATACAAATACACATAAAATACCATGAATTTGTATAAAATTATATATTCAAAATAAATATTAAATAATGTAAATGCGTATAAAAATATATATAAAAAGTACATATAAAATAATGTAAATTCGTATCAATATAAATCAACAAAATACCAATAAAATAATATATATTTGAATGAAAATAGATTTACAAAATACACATAACATAACTAAAATTTGTATTGAAATATATACAAAAATACATATAAATAATTTGAGTTTGTATGAAAATAGATATTCAAAATACACATAAAACTAGGTAAATTTCTTTTAAAATATATATACAAAATACCCATAAAATATTGTAAATTTGTGTCAAAATATATAAACAAATACACATAAAATAACGTAAATTTATATGAAAAATATATACAAAATACACATAGAATAATGTCAAATCGTATCAAAATGAATGAGCAGAATATCAATAAAATAACGTAAATTTTGTATGAAAATAAAGATGCAAAATACCCATAAAATAAAGCATATTTTTATAAAAATACATATACAAAAATACACATAGAATAATTAAATTTGTATTAAAATTAATATACAAAATGCATATACAATAAGGTAAATTTGTATTGAAAAAATATGCAAAATACACATAAAAGTGTAAATTTGTTTAAAAATCTATATACGAATACACATAATATAACGTAGATTTCTATAGAAATATATATACAAACTACACATGAAATGATGTAAATACGTATAAAAATATATACAAAATACACATTAAATAATTTAAATTCTCGTCAAAATAAATAAACAAAATATCAATAAAAGAATGTGTATTTGTATGAAAATAGATATACAAAATACTCATAAAATAACCTAAGTTTGTATAAAACTATATACAAAAATACACAAAAATAATTTAAATTTGTATGAAAATAAATATACAAAATACACATAAAATTAGGTAAATTTGTATTGAAATACATATACAAAATACACATAAAATAATGGAAATTTGAATGAAAATATATAAACATATACACTTAAAATAATGTAAATTTGTATCAAATATATATACAAAATACTAATTAAATAATGTAAATATGTATAAAAATATATATACAAAACACAAATAGAATAATGTAAAATAGTATCAAAATAAATACTCAGAATATTAATAAAATAATGTAAATTTGTATGAAAATAAAGATGCAAAATAGCCATCAAATAACGCATTTTTTATAAAAATATGTATACCAAAATACACATAAAATACTAAAATTTGTATTAAAATAAATATAAAAAATGCACATACTGTAAGGTAAATTTGTATTGAAATAGATAAGGAAAATACATATAAAACAATGTAAATTTGTTTCAAAATATATATACGAATACACATAAAATAACGTTGATTTCTATAGAAATATATACAAAATACACATAAAATGAAGTAAATACGTATAAAAAAAATGAATACAAAATACACATAAAAATCGTATCAAAATAAATAAACAAAATACCAGTAAAAGAATGTGTATTTGTATAAATATAAATATACAAAATACACATAAAATATCGTAAATTTGTATAAAACTATATACAAAAATACACAGAACAAATACACATTCTTTTATTGGTATTTTGTTTATTTATTTTGTTTCGAATTTACATTATTTTATGTGTATTTTGTTTACATTTTTTTATACGTATTTACTTAATTTTATGTGTATTTTGTATATATATTTTTATAGAAATCTACGTTATTTTATATGTATTCGTATATATATTTTGAAACAAATTTACATTGTTTTAAATGTATTTTTGCATATCTCTTTCAATAGAAGTTTACCTTATTGTATGTGCATTTTGTATATTTATTTCAATACAAATTTAAATATTTTATGTGTATTTTGGTATATATATTTTTATAAGAAATGCGCTATTTGATGGGAATTTTGCATCTTTATTTTCATACAAATTTACATTATTTTATTAATATTCGGTGTATTTATTTTGATACGATTTTACATTATTCTATTTGTTTTTGTATATATATTTTTGTATATAGTTTTATACAAATTTAGGTTATTTTATGTACGCATTTACATTATTTAATGTGTGTTTTGTATATATATTTTTATGAAAATTTGCTTTATTTTATGTGCATTTTTGTACATATATTTTTTTAGAAATTTGCGTTATTTTATGTGTATTTGTATATGTTTTCTCATGCAAATTTACATTATTTTATTGCTATTTTGTTTATTTATTTTGATACGAATGAAAATAGATATACAAAATATACATAAAATAAACTAAATTTGTATTGAAATATATATACAAAATACATAAAATAATGTAAATTTGTATCAAAATATTTTAACAGATGCGCATAAAATAACGTAAATTTGTTTTAAAATATACAAAATACACATTAAATAATGTAAATATGTATAAAAAAATATATACAAAACACAAATAGAATAATGTAAAATCGTATCAAAACAAATACACAGAATATTAATAAAACGTTATTTTATACTGTTTGTTTGAAAATAGATATGCAAAATACACATAAAGTTAGGCATATTTGTATTGAAATACATATACAAAACTCACATAAAATAATGTAAATTTGTATAAAAATATATATACAAATACACATAAAATAACGTAAATTTGGATAAAATATATATATACAAAATATACATTAAATATTTTAAATATGTATAAAAATATATTATATTATATATATTTTTATTGACATTTGCGTTATTTATGTGTATTTTGTATATGTTTTCTCATAGAAAATTACATTATTTTATTGGTATTTTGTCTATTTATTTTGATACGAATTACATGACTGTTTGTGTATTTTGTACATTTTTTTATAATTATTTACATTATTTAATGTGTATTTTGTTTATATATTTTTTTACAAATTTACGTTATTATATGTGTATTTTTATAAGTATTTTGATAAAAATTTACATTATTTTATGTATTTTGTATATATATTTCAATTCAAATTTAGCTTATTTTATGTGTATTTTGTATATATATTTTAATACAAATTTAATTACTTTTATATATTTTTGTACATAGTTTTATATAAATTTACGTTATTTTATGTGTATTTTGTATATTTATATTTATACAAGCACACATTCTCTTATTAGTATTTTGTTTATTTATTTTGATACGAGTTTACATTATTTTATGTGTATTTTGTATACATTTTTTTATACGTATTTACTTAATTATATGTGTATTTTGTATATATATTTTTATAGAAATCTACGTTATTTTAGGTGTATTTCTTTATATATTTTGAAACAAATTTACATTGTTTTATATGTATTTTGCGTATCTATTTCAATACAAATTTACCTTATTGTATGTGCATTTTGAATATTATTTTAATACAAAATCAGATATTTTATGTGTTTTCGTATATATATTTTTATAAAAAATGCGTTATTTTATGGGTATTTTGCATCTTAATTTTCATACAAATTTACATTATTTTATTAATATTTACATTATTCTATTTGTGTTTTGTAAATATGAATAAAAAATATATATACAAAACACAAATAGAATAATGTAAAATCGTATCATAATAAATACATAGAATGTAAATAAAATACTGTAAGTTTGTATGAAAATAAAGATGCAAAATACCCATAAAATAAGGCATTTTTTATAAATATACAAAATACACATATATATATATATATATATATATATATATATATATATATATATATATATATATATATATATATATATATATATATATATATATATATATATATATATATATATATATATATATATATATATATATATATATATATATATATATATATATATATATAAAAAATACACATTAAATAATGTAAATTCGTGTCAAAATAAATAAACAAAATATCAATAAAAGAATGTGTATTTGTATGAAAATATATATACAAAATGCACATAAGATAACATAAATTTGAATAAAACTATATTCAAAAATACACAAAAATAATTTAAATTTGTATGAAAATAAATATACAAAATACACATAAAATTAGGTAAATTTGTATTGAAATACATATACAAAATACACATAAAATAATGTAAATTTGAATGAAAATACATAAACAAATACACTTAAAATAACGTAAATTTGAATAAAAAAATATATACAAAAGACAAATAGAATAATGTAAAATCGTATCAAAATAAATACACAGAATATTAATCAAATAATGTAAATTTGTATGAAAATAAAGAAGCAAAATACCCATAAAATAGCGCATTTTTTTTATAGAAATATATTTATACAAAAATACACATAAAAAAATTAATTTGTATTAAAATAAATATACAAAATACACATACAATAAGGTAAATCTGTATTGAAATAGATATGCAAAATACACATCAATAATGTAAATTTGTATCAAAATATATATACGAATACTCATAAAATAGAGTAAATTTCTATGAAAATAAAATAATGTAAGTTTGTATGAAAATAAAGATGCAAAATTCCCATAAAATAGCGTATTTCTTATAAAAATATATATACCAAAATACACATAAAATATTTAAATTTGTATTGAAATAAATATACAAAATGCACATACAATAAGGTAAATTTATATTGAATTTTCATTTTTTTAGCTGTATTTGATATATATATTTTTATACTTATTTACATAATTTTATATGTATTTTCAATATATATTTTCACAGAAATTTACTCTATATGTATATGTATAGAAAATACACATGAAATAATCTAAATTCGTATCGAGAAAAATGAACAAAAAACCAATAAAATAATGTAATTTTGAATGAAAATATATATAGAAAATACACATAAAAGAACGTATATACAAATAAATATATACACATAAAATAATTTGAATTTGAATAAAAATAGATATAAAAATAAACATAAAATAAGGCAAATTTGTAATGAAATATATATATACAAAATACACATAAAATAATGAAGATTTGTTTCAAAATATATATACGAATACACTTAAAATAACGTAGATTTCTATAGAAATATATATACAAAATACACATGAAATGATGTAAATACGTATAAAAATATATATACAAAATACACATTAAATAATGTAAATTCGTGACAAAATAAATAAGGAAAATATCAATAAGAGAATGTGTATTTGTATGAAAATACATGTATAAAATACATATAAAATAACGTCAATTTGTATAAAACTATATATAAAAATACACACAAAAAAATTAAATTTGTATGAAAATAAATATACAAAATACACATAAAATTAGGTAAATTTGTATTGAAATACATATACAAAATACACATAAAATAATGTAAATTTGAATGAAAATATATAAACAAATACACTTAAATTAACGTAAATTTGTATAAAATATATATACAAAATACTCATTAAATAATGTATATATGTATAAAAAATATATACATATATACAAAACACAAATAGAATAATGTAAAATCGTATAAAAAAAATACACAGAATGTTAATAAAATAATGTAAATTTGTATGAAAATAAAGATGCAAAATACCCATAAAATAACGCATTTTTTTTATAAAAATATATTTACAAAAATACACATAAAAAAATTAGTTTGTATTAAAATAAATATACAAAATACACATACAATAAGGTAAATCTGTATTGAAATAGATATGCAAAATACACATAAAACAATGTAAATTTGTTTCAAAATATATATACGAATACACATAAAATAACGTAGATTTCTATAAAAATATATATACAAATAAATAAATGAATAAATGAAGTAAATACGTATAAAAAAATGTATACAAATTACACATAAAATAATGTAAATTCGTATCAAAATAAATAAACAAAATACCAAAAAAAGAATGTGTATTTGTATAAATATAAATATACAAAATACACATAAAATAACGTAAATTTGTATAAAACTATATTCAAAAATACACAGAAGTAATTAAATTCGTATGAAAATAGATATACAAAATACAGATAAAATAAGCTGAATTTGAATTGAAATATATATACAAAATACATGAAATAAAGTAAATTTGTATCAAAATATTTATACAAATACACATATAATAAATTTGTTTCAAAATATATATACGAATACACATAAAATAACGTATTTTTATTTTGTATATATATTTTCATACAAATTTAATTACTTCTGTGTATTTTTGTATATAGTTTAATACAAATTTACGTTATTTTATGTGTATTTTGTATATTTATATTTATACAAGCACACATTCTTTTATTAGTATTTTGTTTATTTATTTTGATACGAGTTTACATTATTTTATGTGTATTTTGTATACATTTTTTTATACGTATTTACTTAATTATATGTGTATTTTGTATATATATTTTTATAGAAATCTACGTTATTTTAGGTGTATTTCTTTATATATTTTGAAACAAATTTACATTGTTTTATATGTATTTTGCGTATCTATTTCAATACAAATTTACCTTATTGTATGTGCATTTTGAATACTTATTTTAATACAAAATCAGATATTTTATGTGTTTTCGTATATATATTTTTATAAAAAATGCGTTATTTTATGAGTATTTTGCATCTTAATTTTCGTACAAATTTACATTATTTTATTAATATATACATTATTCTATTTGTGTTTTGTAAAAATGTATAAAAAATATATATACAAAACACAAATAAAATAATGTAAAATCGTATCATAATAAATACATAGAATGTAAATAAAATAATGTAAGTTTGTATGAAAATAAAGATGCAAAATACCCATAAAATAAGGCATTTTTTATAAATATACAAAATACACATGAAAGGATGTAAATATGTATAAATATATATATATACAAAATACACATTAAATAATGTAAATTCGTGTCAAAATAAATAAACAAAATATCAATAAAAGAATGTGTATTTGTATGAAAATATATATACAAAATACACATATTATAACATAAATTTGTATAAAACTATATACAAAAATACACAAAAATAATTTAAATTTGTATGAAAATAAATATACAAAATACACATAAAATTAGGTAAATTTGTATTGAAATACATATACAAAATACACATAAAATAATGTAAATTTGAATGAAAATACATAAACAAATACACTTAAAATAACGTAAATTTGAATAAAAAAATATATACAAAAGACAAATAGAATAATGTAATATCGTATCAAAATAAATACACAGAATATTAATAAAATAATGTAGATTTCTATGAAAATAAAGATGCAAAATACCCATAAAATAACGCTTTTTTTTTTAAATATATTTATACAAAAATACACATAAAAAAATTAATTTGTATTAAAATAAATATACAAAATACACATACAATAAGGTAAATCTGTATTGAAATAGATATGCAAAATTCCCATAAAATAGCGCATTTCTTATAAAAATATATATACCAAAATACACATAAAATATTTAAATTTGTATTGAAATAAATATACAAAATGCACATACAATAAGGTAAATTTATATTGAGTGTTCATTTTTTTAGCTGTATTTGATATATATATTTTTATACTTATTTACATTATTTTATATGTATTTTCAATATATATTTTCATAGAAATTTACTCTATATGTATATGTATAGAAAATACACATGAAATAATCTAAATTCGTATCGAAAAAAATGACCAAAATACCGATAAAATAATGTAATTTTGAATGAAAATATATATAGAAAATACACATAAAAGAACGTATATACAAATAAATATATACACATAAAATAATTTGAATTTGAATGAAAATAGATATAAAAATAAACATAAAATAATGCAAATTTGTAATGAAATATATATACAAAATACACATAAAATAATGAAGATTTGTTTCAAAATATATATACGAATACACTTAAAATAACGTAGATTTCTATAGAAATATATATACAAAATACACATGAAATGATGTAAATACGTATAAAAATATATATACAAAATACACATTAAATAATGTAAATTCGTGACAAAATAAATCAGGAAAATAGCAATAAGAGAATGTGTATTTGTATGAAAATACATGTATAAAATACACATAAAATAACGTAAATTTGTATAAAACTATATATAAAAATACACAAAAATAAATTAAATTTGTATGAAAATAAATATACAAAATACACATAAAATTAGGTAAATTTGTATTGAAATACATATACAAAATACACATAAAATAATGTAAATTTGAATGAAAATATATAAACAAATACACTTAAATTAACGTAAATTTGTATAAAATATATATACAAAATACTCATTAAATAATGTAAATATGTATAAAAAATATATATATATACAAAACACAAATAGAATAATGTAAAATCGTATCAAAAAAAATACACAGAATGTTAATAAAATAATGTAAATTTGTATGAAAATAAAGATGCAAAATACCCATAAAATAACGCTTTTTTTTATAAAAATATATTTACAAAAATACACATAAAAAAATTAGTTTATATTAAAATAAATATACAAAATACACATACAATAAGGTAAATCTGTATTGAAATAGATATGCAAAATACATATAAAACAATGTAAATTTGTTTCAAAATATATATACGAATACACATAAAATAACGTAGATTTCTATAAAAATATATATACAAATAAATAAATGAATAAATGAAGTAAATACGTATAAAAATATGTATACAAATCACACATAAAATTATGTAAATTCGTATCAAAATAAATAAACAAAATACCAAAAAAATAATGTGTATTTGTATAAATATAAATATACAAAATACACATAAAATAACGTAAATTTGTATAAAACTATATACAAAAATACACAGAAGTAATTAAATTCGTATGAAAATAGATACAAAATACAGATAAAATAAGCTGAATTTGAATTGAAATATATATACAAAATACATGAAATAAAGTAAATTTGTATCAAAATATTTATACAAATACACATATAATAAATTTGTTTCAAAATATATATACGAATACACATAAAATAACGTATTTTTATTTTGTATATATATTTTCATACAAATTTAATTACTTCTGTGTATTTTTGTATATAGTTTAATACAAATTTCCGTTATTTTATGTGTATTTTGTATATTTATATTTATAAAAGCACACATTCTTTTATTAGTAGTTTGTTGATTTATTTTGATACTAGTTTACATTATTTTATGTGTATTTTGTATACATTTTTTTAAACGTATTTAATTAATTATATGTGTATTTTGTATATATATTTTTATAGAAATCTACGTTATTTTAGGTGTATTTCTTTATATATTTTGAAACAAATTTACATTGTTTTATATGTATTTTGCGTATCTATTTCAATACAAATTTACCTTATTGTATGTGCATTTTGAATTCTTATTTTAATACAAAATCAGATATTTTATGTGTTTTCGTATATATATTTTTATAAAAAATGCGTTATTTTATGGTATTTTATCTTAATTTTCATACAAATAAACATTATTTTATTTAAATTATTCTATTTGTGTTTTGTAAATATGTATAAAAAATATATATACAAAACACAAATAGAATAATGTAAAATCGTATCATAATAAATACATAGAATGTAAATAAAATAATGTAAGTTTGTATGAAAATAAAAGTGCAAAATACCCATAAAATAAGGCATTTTTTATAAATATACAAAATACACATGAAAGGATGTAAATACGTATAATTATATATATATATATATATATATATATATATATATATATATATATATATATATATATATATATATATATATATATATATATATATATATATATATATATATATATATATATATATATATATATATATATATATATATATATATATATATATATATACAAAATACACATTAAATAATGTAAATTCGTGTCAAAATAAATAAACAAAAAATCAATAAAAGAATGTGTATTTGTACGAAAATATATATACAAAATACACATATTATAACATAAATTTGTGTAAAACTATATACAAAAATACACAAAAATAATTTAAATTTGTATGAAAATAAATATACAAAATACACATAAAATTTGGTAAATTTGTATTGAAATACATATACAAAATACACATAAAATAATGTAAATTTGAATGAAAATACATAAACAAATACACTTAAAATAACGTAAATTTGAATAAAAAAATATATACAAAAGAAAAATAGAATAATGTAAAATCGTATCAAAATAAATACACAGAATATTAATAAAATAATGTAAATTTCTATGAAAATAAAGATGCAAAATACCCATAAAATAACGGATTTTTTTTATAGAAATATATTTATACAAAAATACACATAAAAAAAATAATTTGTATTAAAATAAATATACAAAATACACATACAATATGGTAAATCTGTATTGAAATAGATATGCAAAATTCCCATAAAATAGCGCATTTCTTATAAAAATATATATACCAAAATATACATAAAATATTTAAATTTGTATTGAAATAAATATACAAAATGCACATACAATAAGGTAAATTTATATTGAGTTTTCATTTTTTAGGTGTATTTGATATATATATTTTTATATTTATTTACATAATTTTATATGTATTTTCAATATATATTTTCATAGAAATTTACTCTATATGTATATGTATAGAAAATACACATGAAATAATCTAAATTCGTATCGAAAAAAATGACCAAAATACCGATAAAATAATGTAATTTTGAATGAAAATATATATAGAAAATACACATAAAAGAACGTATATACAAATAAATATATACACATAAAATAATTTGAATTTGAATGAAAATAGATATAAAAATAAACATAAAATAAGGTAAATTTGAAATTGAAATATATATACAAAATACACATAAAATAATGAAGATTTGTTTCAAAATATATATACGAATACACTTAAAATAACGTAGATTTCTATATAAATATATATACAAAATACACATGAAATGATGTAAATACGTATAAAAATTTATATACAAAATACACATTAAATAATGTAAATTCGTGACAAAATAAATAAGGAAAATATCAATAAGAGAATGTGTATTTGTATGAAAATACATGTATAAAATACACATAAAATAACGTAAATTTGTATAAAACTATATATAAAAATACACAAAAATAAATTAAATTTGTATGAAAATAAATATACAAAATACACATAAAATTAGGTAAATTTGTATTGAAATACATATACAAAATACACATAAAATAATGTAAATTTGAATGAAAATATATAAACAAATACACTTAAATTAACGTAAATTTGTATAAAATATATATACAAAATACTCATTAAATAATGTAAATATGTAAAAAAATATATATACAAAACACAAATAGAATAATGTAAAATCGTATCAAAAATAATACACAGAATGTTAATAAAATAATGTAAATTTGTATGAAAATAAAGATGCTAAATACCCATAAAATAACGCATTTTTTTTATAAAAATATATTTACAAAAATACACATAAAAAAATTAGTTTGTATTAAAATAAATATACAAAATACACATACAATAAGGTAAATCTGTATTGAAATAGATATGCAAAATACATATAAAACAATGTAAATTTGTTTCAAAATATATATACGAATACACATAAAATAACGTAGATTTCTATAAAAATATATATACAAATAAATAAATGAATAAATGAAGTAAATACGTATAAAAAAATGTATACAAATTACACATAAAATAATGTAAATTCGTATCAAAATAAATAAACAAAATACCAAAAAAAGAATGTGTATTTGTATAAATATAAATATACAAAATACACATAAAACAACGTAAATTTGTATAAAACTATATACAAAAATACTCAGAAGTAATTAAATTCGTATGAAAATAGATATACAAAATACAGATAAAATAAGCTGAATTTGAATTGAAATATATATACAAAATACATGAAATAAAGTAAATTTGTATCAAAATATTTATACAAATACACATATAATAAATTTGTTTCAAAATATATATACGAATACACATAAAATAACGTAGATTTGTATAAAAATATATATACAAAATACACATAAAAATGAAGTAAATACGTATAAAAAAAAATATACAAATTACACATAAAATAATGTAAATTCGTATCAAAATAAATAAACAAAATACCAAAAAAAGAATGTGTATTTGTATAAATATAAATATACAAAATACACATAAAATAACGTAAATTTGTATAAAACTATATACATAAATACACAAAAGTAATTAAATTTGTATGAAAATAGATATACAAAATACACACAAAATAAGCTAAATTTGAATTGAAATATATATATATATATATATATATATATATATATATATATATATATATATATATATATATATATATATATATATATATATATATATATATATATATATATATATATATATATATATAAAAAATAAATAAAATAAAGTAAATTTGTATCAAAATATTTATACAAATACACATATAATATAGTAAATTTTTATTAAAATATAAACAAAATACACATTAAATAATGTAAATACGTATAAAAATATGTACAAAATACACATATAATCAAGTAATTCGTATCAAAATAAATAAACAAAATACCAATGAAATAATATAAATTTGTATGAAAAAACATATACAAAAAACACATAAAATAACGCAAATTTCTATGAAAATATATGTACAAAAATGCACATCAAATAAATTTGCATAAAAATATGAGTATAAAAAAAATATGAGTATAAAAATATGTATACAAAATACCTATGAAATAATCTAAACTCGTATCGAGTTAAATTAAGAAAATACCAATAAAATAATGTAGTTTTGGATGAAAATATATATAGAAAATACACATAAAATAACCTAAATACAAATACAAATATACACATAAAATAATTTTAAATTGAATGAGATAAATATACAAAATAAACATAAAATAAGGTAAATTTGTAATGAAATATATGTAAAAATACATATAAAATAATATAAATTTGTATCAAAATACATATATACAAATACACATTAAATAACAAGAATTTGTATAAAATTTGTATCAAAATATATACGAATACACACAATAAAATAACGTATGAAAATAAATAAACAGAATATCAATAAAATAATGTAAATTTGTATGAAAATAAAAATGCAAAATATCCATATAATAACGCATATTTGCATAAAAATATATATATACAAAAATACATATAAAATAATTAAATTTGTATTAAAATAAATATACAAAATGCACGTACAATAAAGTAAATTTGTATTGAAATAGATATGCAAAATACACATCAATAATGTAAATTTGTATCAAAATATATATACGAATACTCATAAAATAGAGTAAATTTCTATGAAAATAAAATAATGTAAGTTTGTATGAAAATAAAGATGCAAAATTCCCATAAAATAGCGCATTTCTTATAAAAATATATATACCAAAATACACATAAAATATTTAAATTTGTATTGAAATAAATATACAAAATGCACATACAATAAGGTAAATTTGTATTGAAAGAGATATGCAAAAATACATATAAAACAATGTAAATTTGTTTCAAAATATATATACGAATACAAATAAAATAACGTAGATTTCTATAAAAATATATATACAAAATACACATAAAATTAAGTAAATACGTATAAAAAAAATTTATTGTTATTTTCTTAATTTAACTCGATACGAATTTAGATTATTTCATAGGTATTTTGTATACATATTTTTATACTCATTTACATTATCTAATGTGTGTTTTGTATATATTTTTTTATGCAAACTAATTTTATGTGCATTTTTGTACATATATTTTTATAGAAACTTAAAACGTTATTTTATGTGTATTTTGTCTATGTTTTTTCATACAAATTTACATTATTTAATTAGTTTTTTGTTTATTTATTTTGATACGAATGACTTGATTATTTGTGTATTTTGTAAATATTTTTTTTATACGTATTTACATTACTTAATGTGTATTTTGTTTATATATTTTTTTTACAAATTTACGTTATTATATGTGTATTTGTTAAAAATATTTTGAAACGAGTTTACTTTATTTTATGTATTTTGTATATATATTTCAATTCAAATTTAGCTTATTTTGTGTGTATTTTGAATATCTATTTTCATACAAATTTAATTACTTCTGTGTATTTTTGTATATAGTTTTATACAAATTTAAGTTATTTTATGTGCATTTTGTATATTTATATTTATACAAATACACATTCTCTTATTGGTATTTTGTTTATTTATATTTATACGAATTTACATTATTTTATGTGTATTTTGTATACATTTTTGATTCGTATTTACTTAATTTTATTTGTATTTTGTATATATATATTTATAGAAATCTACGTTATTTTATGTGTATTCGTATATATTTTGAAACATATTTACATTGTTTTATATGTTTTTTGCATATCTATTTCAATACAAATTTACCTTATTGTATGTGCATTTTGTATATTTATTTTAATACAAATTCAAATAATTTATGTGTATTTTGGTATATATAATTTTATAAAAAAATGCGTTATTTTATAGGTATTTTGCACCTTAGTTTTCATACAAATGTACATTATTTTATTAATATTCTGTGTATATATTTTGATACGATTTTTTATTATACTATTTGTGTTTTGTATATATTTTTTTATACATATTTTCATTATTTAATGTGTATTTTTTATATAAATTTATACAAATTAACGTTATTTTAAGTGTATTTGTTTATAAAATTCATTCAAATTTACATTATTTGAAGTGTATTTTGTATATGTATTTCAATACAAATTTACCTAATTTTATGTGTATTTTGTATATTTATTTTCATACAAATTTAAATTATTTTTGTGTTTTTTAGTATATACATTTAGAGTAAATTTCTATGAAAATATATATTCAAAATACATTTAAATTATGTAAATAAGTATAAAAATATATATATCAAATACACCTAAAAAAATGAAAACTCGTATCAAAATAAATAAACAAAATTCCGATAAAAGAACGTATATTTGTAGGAAAATAAATATACAAAATACACATAAAATTACGAAAATTTGAATAAAAATATATACAAAAAACAAAAAAATAAATTTCAATTTGTATGAAAATAGATATACAAAATACACATATAATTAGTTAAATTTGTATTTAAATACATGTACAAAATACACATAAAATAATGTAAATTTGTATGAAATGAAAACAAATTCACATAAAATAACGTACATTTGTATAAAATAGATATACAAAATATACAAAGAATAATGAAAAATCGTATCAAAATAAATACACAGAATATCAATAAAATAATGTAATTTTGTATGAAAATAAAGATGCAAAATACCCATAAAATAAAGCATATTTTTTTTAAATACATATACAAGAATACACATAGAATAATTAAATTTGTATTAAAATTTACATACAAATGCACGTACAATAAGGTAAATTTGTATTAAAAAAATATGCAAAATGCACATAAAACAATGTATATTTGTTTCAAAATATATATACGAATACACATAAAATAACGTATATTTCTATAGAAATATATATACAAAATACACATGAAATGACGTAAATACGTATGAAAATATATATACACAATACACATTAAACAATGTAAATTCGCATCAAAATATATAAACAAAATATCAATAAAAGAATGTGTATTTGTATGAAAATAGATATACAAAATACACATAAAATATTGTAAATTTGAATAAAACTCTATTCAAAAAATAAACAAAAATAATCTAAATTTGTATAAAAATATATATACAAAATACAAATAAAACTAGTTAAATTTCTATTGAAATACATATACAAAATACACATAAAATAATGTAAATTTTAATGAAAATATATAAACAAATACACTTAAAATAACGTAAATTTGTATGAAATATATTTAGAAAATACACATTAAATAATGTAAATATGTAAAAAAATATATACAAAACACAAATAGAATTATGTAAAATAGTATCAAAATAAATACACAGAATATTAATAAAATAATGTAAATTTGTATGAAAATAAAGATGCAAAATACCCATAAAACAACGCATTTTTTATGAAAATATATATACCAAAATACACATATAATATTTAAATTTGTATTACAATAAATATACAAAATGCACATACAATAAGGTTAATTTGTATTGAAATAGATATGCAAAATACACATAAAACAATGTAAATTTGTTTCAAAATATATATACGAATACAGATAAAATAACGTAGATTTCTATAAAAATATATATACAAAATACACAAAATCTAAATTCGTATCGAGTTAAATTAAGAAAATAACAATAAAATAATGTAATTTTGGATGAAAATATATATAGAAAACACACATAAAATAACCTAAATACAAATACAAATATACACATTAAATAATTTAAAATTGAGTGATATAAATATACAAAATAAACATAAAATAAGGTAAATTTGTAATAAAATATATGTAAGAATACACATAAAATAATATAAATTTGTATGAAAATGTATATATAAAATACACAAAATAATTTAAATACGTAGAAAAATATATATACAAAATACTCATAAAATAATGTAAATTCGTAAAAAATTAAATACACAAAATTCCAATAAAAGAATGTATATTTGTAGGAAAATATATATACAAAAAACAAATAAAATAACTAAAATTTGTATAAAAATATATACAAAAATACACAAAAATATTTTAAATTTGTTTGAAAATAGATATGCAAAATACACATAAAATTAGGCAAATTTGTATTGAAATACATATACAAAACTCACATAAAAAAAATGTAAATTTGTATGAAAATATATAAACAAATACATATAAAATCACGTAAATTTGGATAAAATATTTATACAAAATATACATTAAATATTTTAAATATGTATAAAAATATATTATATTATATATATTTTTATTGATATTTGCGTTATTTATATGGATTTTGTATATGTTTTCTCATAGAAATTTACATTATTTTATTGGTATTTTGTCTATTTATTTTGATACGAATTACATGATTATTTGTGTATTTTGTACATTTTTTTATACGTATTTACATTATTTAATGTGTATTTTGTTTATATATTTTTATACAAATTTACGTTATTATATGTGTATTTGTATAACTATTTTCATACAAATTTACATTATTTTATGTATTTTGTATATATATTTCAATTCAAGTTTAGCTTATTTTATGTGTATTTTGTATATCTATTTATTTTAATACAAAATCAAATATTTTATGTTTTTTCGTATATATATTTAAAAAAAAAAGCATTATTTTATGGGTATTTTGCATCTTAATTTTCATACAAATTTACATTATTTTATTAATATTTTCTGTATTTATTTTGATACGATTTTACATTATTTTATTTGTGTTTTGTATATATTTTTTTATACATATTTACATTATTTAATGTTTTTTTTGTATATATTTGATACAAATTTACGTTATTTTAAGTCTATATGTTTATATATTTTCATTCAAATTTACATTATTTTATGTGTATTTTGTATATGTATTTCAATACAAATTTACCTAATTTTATATGTTTTTTGTATATTTATTTTCATGCAAGTTTAAATTATTTTTGTGTATTTTTGTATATAGTTTTATACAAATTTAGGTTATTTTATGTGTATTTTGTATATCTATTTTCATACAAATACACATTATTTTCATGATATTTTGTTTATTTATTTTGACACGAATTAACATTATTTAATGTGTATTTTGTATATATATTTTTATACGTATTTACATTATTTCAAGTGTATTTTGTATATATATTTCTCTAGAAATCTGCGTTATTTTATATGTATTCGTATATATATTTTGAAACAAATTTACATTGTTTTATGTGTATTTTGCATATTTTTTTAATACAAATTTACCTTATTGTATGTGCATTTTGTATATTAATTTTAATACAAATTTGATTAATCTATGTGTATTTTTGTATATGTATTTTTATAAAAATATGCTTTATTTTATGGGTATTTTGCATCTTTATTTTCATACAAATTTACATAATTTTATTGATATTCTGTGTATTTATTTTGATATGATTTTACATTATTCTATGTGTATTTTGTATATATATTTTATATAAAATGTATTTGTTTTCATTTCATACAAATCTACATTATTTTACGTGTTTTTTGAACATGTATTTAAATACATATTTAACTAGTTATATGTGTATTTTGTATATCTTTTTTGTATGTATATTTTCATAGAAATTTACTCTATTTTATGAGTATTCGTATATATATTTTGATACAAATTTACATTATTAATGTGTATTTTGCATATCTATTTCAATACAAATTTACTTTATTGTAAGTGCATTTTGTATATTTATTTTAATACAAATTTAATTATTTTATATGTATTTTTGTATATATATTTTTATGCAAATATGCGTTATTATATGGATATTTTGCAGCTTTATTTTCATACAAATTTACATTATTTTATTGATATTCTCTTTATTTATTTTGATACGATTTAACATTATTCTATGTGTTTTTTGTATATATTTTTTTATATATATATTTACATTATTTAATGTTAATTTTGTATATATTTTTTATCCAAATTTACATTATTTTATGTGTATTTGTTTATATATTTTCATACATATTTACACTATTTTATGTGTTTTTTGTATATATATTTTTCTACGTATTTAAATTATTTTATGTGTATTTTGTATATACATTTTCATAAAAAAAACTACGTTATTTTATTGTGTGTATAAGTATATATTTTGATACAAATTTTATACAAATTCATGTTATTTAATGTGTATTTGTATATATATTTTCATACAAATTTTTATTATTTTATGTGTATTTTTTCATATATTTCATTACAAATTTACCTTATTTTATGTTTATTTTGTATATTTATTTTATTCAATTTTAAATTATTTTATGTGTATATTTTTATTTGTATTTAGGTTATTTTATGTGTATTTTGTATATAGATTTTCATCCAAAATTACATTATTTTATTGGTATTTCTTAATTTAATTCGATACGAATTTAGATTATTTCATAGGTATTTTGTATACATATTTTTATACTCATTTACATTATCTAATGTGTGTTTTGTATATATATTTATATGCAAATTTATCTAATGTTCATTTTTGTTCATATATTTTTATAGAAATTTGCGTTATTTTATGTATATAGTTTTATATAAATTTACGTTATTTTATGTGCATTTTGTATATTTATATTTATACAAATACACATTCTTTTATTGGTATATTGTTTATTTACATTTATACGAGTTTACATTATTTTATGTGTATTTTGTATACCTTTTTTTATACGTATTTACTTAATTTTATGTGTATTTTGTATATGTATTTTTATAGAAATCTACGTTATTTTATGTGTATTCGTATATATATTTTGAAACAAATTTACATTATTTTATATGTATTTTCCATATCTATTTCAATACAAATTTACCTTATTGTATGTGCATTTTGTATATTTATTTTAATACAAGTCCAAATATTTTATGTATTTTGGTATCAATAATTTTATAAAAAATGCGTTATTTTATAGGTATTTTGCATCTTAATTTTCATTTTATATGTACTTTGTAGATATATTTTTATACGCTCTTACATTATTTAATATTTATTTTGAATATATATTTTTATACAAATTCATGTTATTTTATGTGTATTTGTATATATATATTTTTTTATAAATTTACATTATTGTATGTGTATTTTGTACATATATTTTATTACAAATCTACCTTATTTTATGTTTATTTTGTATGTGTATTTTGTATATTTATATTTATCCAAATACACATTCTTTTATTGATATTTTGTTTATTTATTTTAATTCGAATTTACATTATTTTATGTGTATTTTGAATACATTTTTTTATACGTATTTACTTAATTTTATGTGTATTTTGTATATATATTTTTATAGAAATCTTCGTTTTTTTATTTGTATTCGTATATATATTTTGAAATAAATTTACATTGTTTTATATGTATTTTTGCATATCTCTTTCAATACAAATTTACCTTATTGTATATGCATTTTGTATATTTATTTCAATACAAATTTAAAAAAATTTATGTGTATTTTGGTATATATATTTTTATAAGAAATGCGCTATTTGATGGGAATTTTGCATCTTTATTTTCATACAAATTTACATTATTTTATTAATATTCGGTGTATTTATTTTGATACGATTTTACATTATTCTATTTGTTTTTTGTATATACTTTTTTATACATATTTACATTATTTAATTTGTATCTTGCATATATATTTTATACAAATTTATTATCTATTATCTATTTTCATACAAATACACATTCTTTTCATGATATTTTGTTTATTTATTTTGACACGAATTTACATTATTTGATATGTATTTTATATATAAATTTTTATACGTATTTACATAATTTCATTTGTATTTTGTATATATATTTAATAGATATTCAAAATACACATAAAATAACCTAAATTTGTATCAAACTATATACAAAAATACACAAAAATATTTTAAATTTGTATGAAAATAAATATACAAAATACACATAAAATTAGGTAAATTTGTATGGAAATACATATACAAAATACACATAAAATAATGTAAATTTGAATGAAAATACATAAACAAATACACTTAAAATAACGTAAATTTGTATAAAAAAAATATATACAAAACACAAATAGAATAATGTAAAATCGTATCAAAATAAATACACAGAATATTAATAAAATAATGTAAATTTGTATAAAAATAAAGAGGCAAAATACCCATGAAATAACGCATTTTTTTTATTTATGAAAATATATATACCAAAATACACATAAAAAGATTAGATTTGTATTAAAATAAATATATAAAAAACACATACAATAAGGTAAATTTGTATTGAAATAGATACGCAAAATACACATAAAATAACGTAGATTTCTATAAATATATATATACAAAATACACATAAAATGAATTAAATACGTACAAAGAAATGTATACAAAATACTCATAAAATAATGTAAATTCTTATCAAAATAAATAAACAAAATTCCAATAAAAGAATGTGTATTTGTATAAATATAAATATACAAAATACACATAAAATAACGTAAATTTATATAAAACTATATACATAAATACACAGAAGTAATTAAATTTGTATGAAAATATATACAAAATACACACAAAATAAGCTAAATTTGAATTGAAATATATATACAAAATACATGAAATAAAGTAAATTTGTATCAAAATATTTATACAAATACACATATAATAACGTAAATTTGTATGAAAATATATAAACAAAATACACATTAAATAATGTAAATACGTATAAAAAAATGTGTACAAAATACACATATAATCATGTAATTCGTATCAAAATAAATAAACAAAATACCAATAAAATAATATAAATTTGTATGAGTAAACGTGTATGTTGCATATTTTTTCAATACAAATTTACCTTATTATATACGCATTTTGTATCTTAATTTTAATACAAATTTAATTATTCGATGTGTATTTTTGTATATGTATTTTTATAAACATATGCTTTATTTTTTGGGTATTTTGCATCTTTATTTTCATACAAATATACATTATTTTATTGATATTCTGCTCATTCATTTTTATACGAATTGACATTATTCTGTGTATTTTGTATATATTTTTCATACAAATTTACGTTATTTTATGTGTATTTGTTTATATATTTTGACACATATTTACAATATTTTATGGCTATTTTGTATATACATTTCAAAAGAAATTTACCTAGTTTTATGTGTATTTTGTATATCTATTTTCATACAAACTCAAATTATTTCTCTGTATTTTTGTATATATTTTAATACAAATTTTAGTTATGTTATGTGTATTTTGTAAATTTATTTTCATTCATATATATATATATATATATATATATATATATATATATATATATATATATATATATATATATATATATATATATATATATATATATATATATATATATATATATATATATATATATATATATATATATATATATATATATATATATATATATATATATATATATATATATATATTTATATTATTTTATATACTTATATATATATATTTATATATTTTATACGCTTTTATATTATTTAATATTTATTTTGAATATATATTTTTATACAAATTCATGGTATTTTATGTGTATTTGTATATATATTTTCATATAAATTTACATTATTGTATGTGTATTTTGTACATATATTTTATTACAAATCTACCTTATTTTATGTTTATTTTATATATGTATTTTGTATATTTATATTTATCCAAATACACATTCTTTTATTGGTATTTTGTTTATTTATTTTAAATCGAGTTTACATTATTTTATGTGTATTTTGTATACATTTTTTTATACGTATTTACTTAATTTTATGTGTATCTTGTATATATATTTTTATAGAAATCTACGTTTTTTTATTTGTATTCGTATATATATTTTGAAACAAATTTACATTGTTTTATATGTATTTTTGCATATCTCTTTCAATACAAATTTACCTTATTGTATGTGCATTTTGTATATTTATTTCAATACAAATTTAAATATTTTATGTGTATTTTGGTATATATATTTTTATAAGAAATGCGCTATTTTATGGGAATTTTCCATCTTTATTTTCATACAAATTTACATTATTTTATTAATATTCGGTGTATTTATTTTGATACGAATTTACATTATTCTATTTGTTTTTTGTATATACTTTTTTATACATATTTACATTATTTAATGAGTATCTTGCATATATATTTTATACAAATTTATTATCTATTATCTAATTTTATACAAATACACATTCTTTACATGATATTTTGTTTATTTATTTTGACACGAATTTACATTTTTTGATATGTATTTTGTATATATATTTTTATACGTATTTACATAATTTCATATGTATTTTGTATATATATTTCTATAGAAATCTACTTTATTTTATGTGTATTCGTATATATATTTTGAAACAAATTTACATTTTTTTATATGTATTTTTGAATATCTCTTTTAATACAAATTTACCTTACTGTATATGCATTTTGTATATTTATTTCAATACAAATTTAAATATTTTATGTGTATTTTGGTATATATATTTTTATAAAATGCGATAATTTTTGGGAATTTTGCATCTTTATTTTCATACAAATTTACATTATTTTATTGATATTCTGTGTATTTATTTTGATACGATTTTACATTATTCTATTTGTTGTTTGTAGAGATTTTTTTATACACAGTTACATTATTTAATGCGTATCTTGCATATATATTTTATACAAATTTACATTATTATAAGTGTATTTGTTTTATATTTTCATTCAAATTTACATTTATTTTAATTCGACATTCCATTATTTTATGTGTATTTTGTATACAGTTTTTTAAACGTATTTACTTAATTTTATGTGTATTTTGTATATATATTTTTATAGACATCTACTTTTTTTTATTTGTATTCGTATATATATTTTGAAACAAATTTACATTGTTTTATATGTATTTTGCATATCTCTTTCAATACAAATTTACATTATTGTATGTATATTTTGTATATTTATTTCAATGCAAATTTAAATATTTTATGTGTATTTTGGTATATATATTTTTATAAGAAATGCCTATTTTATGGAATTTTGCATCTTTATTTTCATACAAATTTACATTATTTTATTAATATTCGGTGTATTTATTTTGATACGATGTTACATTATTCTATTTGTTTTTGTATATACTTTTTATACATATTTACATTATTTAATGTGTATCTTGCATATATTTTATACAAATTTATTATCTATTATCTGTTTTCATACAAATACACATTCTTTTCATGATATTTTGTTTATTTATTTTGACACGAATTTATATTATTTGATATGTATTTTGTATATATATTTTTATACGTATTTACATAATTTCATATGTATTTTGTATATATATTTCTATAGAAATCTACTTTATTTTATGTGTATTCGTATATATATTTTGAAACAAATTTACATTGTTTTATATGTATTTTTGAATATCTCTTTTAATACAGATTTATCTTACTGTATATGCATTTTGTACATTTATTTCAATACAAATTTAAATATTTTATGTGTATTTTGGTAAATATATTTTTATAAAAAATGCGATAATTTTTGGAATTTTGCATCTTTATTTTCATACAAATTTACATTATTTTATTGATATTCTGTGTATTTATTTTGATACGATTTTACATTATTCTATTTGTTTTTTGTATATATATTTTTATACACATTTACATTATTTAATGTGTATCTTGCATATATATTTTATACAAATTTACGTTATTTTAAGTGTATTTGTTTATATATTTTCATTCAAATTTACATTATTTGATGTGTATTTTGTATATGTATTTCAATACAAATTTACCTAATTTTATGTGTATTTTGTATATTTCTTTTCAAACAAATTAAAAAATTTATGTGTATTTTTGTATATTGTTTTATACAAATTTATGTTATTTTATGTACGCATTTACATTATTTAGTGTGTTTTGTATATATATTTTTATGCAAATTTACTTTATTTTATGTGCATTTTTGTACATATATTTTTATAGAAATTTGCGTTATTTGTATATGTTTTCTCATACAAATTTACATTATTTTATTGCTATTTTGTTTATTTATTTTGATACGAATTACATGATTATATGTGTATTTTGTACATTTTTTTTATACGTATTTACATTATTTAATGTGTATTTTGTTTATATATTTTTAAACAAATCTACGTTATTATTTGTATTTGTATAAATATTTTGATACAGATTTACATTATTTTATGTATTTTGTATGTACAGCCATCAAAAAATTTATCGTTACCCTAGGCTCCGAAAATATTCGCATCGAACACTATCACATCCGCCGGGATGACGCGTGGAGGTTGGTACTCCTTCCCGTCTCCTTCTCTACCCACCCCTCCTCTCCCTCCCCCCTCTTTACAGGTGTGTGTGTGTGTGTGTGTGTGTGTGTGTTCTGCAGTCACGTGTAGCGTAGTATGTAACACAGCACTGGGGATACATAAATTGATAGTACGATATACTTAAAAAGCTTATGACTACCCGTGTAATATACCGATAATACTCGTAATCCAACGCAAGACTATATAACTTTGACCAGGCAACCAACCAAGAAATGGGGGTGCCATGTCGGGATGTTTTACATTAGGATATGAAACAGCAGACGTAACTCGCGACAAAATATCAATGATTGGCAATATGTAATATAAGATCACATGCACTGATGCGAACGCTTTATTGTAAGAGTGATGCAACAGGACGCATGAGGTGAATAGCAAACACGGAATGCGTTTCAACATGAGATATAACAAAAGGTTAGTAAATGCAATGCATAAGGTCCGTAAATCCACGGGGGAAGGGGGGGTGATTGGTATTGAAATAACACATCAGTGCCACCACAGACATACACCGGAAGTTTCGCTGGCACAAAAAATGAGTATGATACTTGGGAGCGAAACAGATGAAGCCTGCATGGAATGAAGCTTCGAAACTAACAATGGGAACCGTTATGTTTTTTTGTCGAAACACATCTGCATCAGAAGATGGCGACCTCACAGAAGACACGTTCATCGATCATCGCGCTCCACGAAGTGGGCTTCAGCAATGGCTACATTGCCAGGGAACTAGGCGTGTCCAAGCCAACTGTAGTTCGTTGGATACAGCGCTACATAGAAACAGGAGATACCAAGCATAAGCTTGGAGCAGGCAGGCCTCGTTGCACAACGCCTGCTCAAGACGCAGCGATCGCAAACATCATAGATAATGCCCCTTTTACTACGGCCCCAGCTATCCGTCACCAAACTGGATTGCCCTGCTCATCGGAGACAATTAGAAACCGCCACCACGAACGGGATCTCCACGCTCGTGTGCCAGCAAAGAAGCCGAAGCTGACCGACCTGGACATAGAACGCCGGATGGAGTATGCACTGGAATATGCAGAGAAGCCTGCCCCGTTTTGGGACAACGTTGTCTTCTGTGACGAGAAGACCTTTTCCACTGATGAGAGAACGACGACAAGAGTATGGCGCCACAAGAACGAACGGTAAGTTTGTGTGTGTGTGTGTGTGTGTGTGTGTGTGTGTGTGTGTGTGTGTGTGTGTTTTTACTGTGAGATTTTGTTTGTTGGGTGGTTGCCATATAACAATGCCCTTTACTGACACAGCACCTATGGTGTAGCTTTCTCTCTCTCTCTCTCTCTCTCTCTCTCTCTCTCTCTCTCTCTCTCTCTCTCTCTCTCTCTCTCTCTCTCTCTCTCTCTCTCTCTCTCTCTCTCTCTCTCTCTCTCTCTCTCTCTCTCTCTCTCTCTCTCTCTCTCTCTCTCTCTATTCCAACAAAAATAGAAACAAAAATCACGTTACTATTAAGTTAAGTCATGTTGACTCTCAATGCTCACTGTGCTTTTCCAGGTACGACAGCAGGCATGTTGTTGGAACCCGAAGAAGTGGCCGAGTTACTGCCGGGGTATTTGGATGGATACACTCAGGTGGTGTCGGTGAGCTGGCAGATGTTGGTCCAGGCCGCTTCACTGGGCGTAGATATGTGGAAATACTAGAGGAGGTCCTGCTTCCATCTGTGCAAGCCTTACTCTACCCTGACAACATGCCATTTCACCTGCTCCAGGACAACTCTCCCATTCACACCAGCAATGTGGTAAAGGAGTGGTTTCATGACCATCCATTCATTACCCTCGTCCCACACCCTCCGAAATCACCAGACCTAAACCCAATCGAAAACGTGTGGGCAGAGCTTGGCAAGAGACGTCACCTCCATGACATCCCTGACCGGAGCAGAGCAGGGGTAATTGCTCATACCAGGACAGCATGGGAAGATATGAGAGGTCCTTTTGGTCAGGCATTGACTCAAACAGTGTGTGAATCCATGCCACGAAGGTTGAACTGTGTCCTAGCAGCAGGGGGTAGCTACACTCCCTACTGAATAAAAGTAATGTTCATCTTGGAGAACAATGTTTTCTTTTCCTGCCATACAAATTAACCGTAAGAAAGACATATGATCGTACTACCACCACCACTACTACTACTACTACTTTTACTTCAGAATACTACTACTAGCTCCTGTCACAATAAATTATATTTTTGAGTTTTGTTTGAGAGAGAGAGAGAGAGAGAGAGAGAGAGAGAGAGAGAGAGAGAGAGAGAGAGAGAGAGAGAGAGAGAGAGAGAGAGAGAGAGAGGAGAGAGAGAGGAGAGAGAGAGAGAGAGAGGAGAGAGAGAGAGCGAGAGAGAGAGAGAGAGAGAGAGAGAGAGAGAGAGCGAGAGAGAAACTATACTGATCTTGCCTGCAGGATGTTTACCTAACTAATGTCGTCTGTTGGGAGTCTAAATAATCGTGTTAGTGTTAACACGGGTAGTTGTTTGAGTTCCTTCTGTAGAGCATATTCTGGTTCATGGAGCGCATTCTCTAAGCCCGCGGTAGCTGGCAACCGCACTGCAAGGTAACCAACCCCGCAACATACCACAGGTGTGATGTCAGAAATCTTTGTGTGCTGTGTAATATTGTATCACGTCCTAAAGGTAACGAACAATGTTTTGATGGGTACCAAAAAAAAAGTTTCGTTACCCAAGGCTCCGATATAGGCCGCAACGAATACTTGCACGGCAGCCGTGAAAGCGTGTGGAAGTTGGTACGCCTCCCTGCCTCCTCTCCGCTCTCTTCCTCCCCATTCCTCTCTTTGCAGGTTATTGCGTAGGTAAACTTTTTTTTTTCCCCTGCAGTTACGTATAGCCTAGTGTATAACACAGAATCAGGAGGGGAATACATAAATTGGTATTGCGACATACGCATAGGCTAAGTGGGGGCCCCCAGTAACTGGCAACGCAGCACAGAAAGGCAACCAACTTTGCACCATACCCCAGTGCTTATACCAGAAATCATCGTGCGCTGTGTCAAATTGTATCACACCAAAAAGGTAACGAAAAATGTTTTGATGACTGTACATTTCAAATCAAATTTAGCTCATTCTAGCTGTATTTTGTATATATATTTTCATACAAATTTAATTACTTCTGTGTATTTTTGTATATAGTTTTATACAAATTTACGATATTTTATGTGTATTTTGTATATTTATATTTATACAAATACACATTCTTTTACTGGTATTTTGTTTTTGTTTTTTGATACGATTTTTATGTATTTTTTGTATTCATTTTTTTATACGTATTTACTTCATTTTATGTGTATATATTTTTATAGAAATCTTCGTTATTTTATGCGTATTCGTATATATATTTTGAAACAAATTTACATTGTTTTATATGTATTTTGCATATCTATTTCAATACAAATTTACCTTATAGTATGTGCATTTTTTATATTTATTTTAATACAAATTTTAATATTTTATGTGTATTTTGGTATATATATTTCTATCTTTATTTTCATACAAATCTACATTATTTTATTAATATTCTGTGTATTTATTTTTGATACGATTTTACATTATTCTATTTGTATTTTGTATATATTTTTTTATACATATTTACATTATTTAGTGTGTATTTTGTATATATATTTGATACAAATTTACGTTATTTTAAGTGTACATGTTTATATATTTTCATTCAAATTTCCATTATTTTATGTGTATTTTGTATATGTATTTCAATACAAATTTACCTAATTTTATGTGTATTTTGTATATTTATTTTCATACAAATTTAATTTATTTTTGTGTATTTTTGTATATAGTTTTATACAAACTTAGGTTATTTTATGAGTATTTTGTATATCTATTTTCATACAAATACACATTCTTTTATTGATATTTTGTTTATTTATTTTGACGAGAATTTAAATTATTTAATGTGTATTTTGTATATATATATTTTTATACGTATTTACATCATTTCATGTGCATTTTGTATATATATTTTTATAGAAATCTACGTTATTATATGTGTATTCGTATATATATTTTGAAACAAATTTACACTTTTATGTGCATTTTGTATAATTTTTCAATACAAATTTACCTTATTGTACGTGCATTTTGTATATTAATTTTAATACACATTTAATTATTCTATGTGTTTTTTTTGTATATGTATTTTTAAAAAAATATGCTTTATTTTATGGGTATTTTGCATCTTTATTTTCATACAAAATTACATTATTTTATTGATATTCTGTGTATTTATTTTGATACGATTTTACATTATTCTATGTATATTTTGTATATCTTTTTATACAAATGTACGTTATTTTATGAGAATTTGTTTTCATTTCAGACAAATTTACATTATTTTGTGTATTTTGTACATGTATTTAAATACAAATTTAACTAATTATATGTGTATTTTGTATATCTATTTTCATACAAATTGAAATTTATTTTTTTGTTTTTTTGTATATATTTTTATTCAAATTTTCGTAATTTTATGTGTATTTTGTATATTTATTTTCCTACAAATATACGTTCTTTTCTCGGAATTTTGTTTATTTATTTTGATACGAATTTTATTTTTTTTAGGTGTTTTTGATATATATATTTTTATACTTATTTACATAATTTTATATGTATTTTGAATATATATTATCATAGAAATTTACTCTATATGTTTATACAAAAAAACACAAAAATAATTTAAATTTGTATGAAAATAAATATACAAAATACACATAAAATTAGGTAAGTTTGTATTTAAATACATATACAAAATACACTTAAAATAATGTAAATTTGAATGAAATTATATAAACAAGTACACTTAAAATAACGTTAATTTGTATAAAATATATAAAAAATACACATTAAATAATGAAAATATGTATAAAAAAATATATACCAAACACAAATAGTATAATATAAAATCGTATCAAAATATATACACAGAATATTAATAAAATAATATACATTTGTATGAAAACTAAGATGCAAAATACCTATAAAATAACGCATTTTTTATAAAATTATATATACCAAAATACACATAAAATATTTGAATTTGTATTAAAATAAATATACAAAATGCAAATACAATAAGGTAAATTTATATTTAAAATATTTTTGTGTATTTCTGTATATAGTTTGATACAAATTTAGGTTATTTTATGTGTATTTTGTATATCTATTTTCATACAAATACACATTCTTTTATTGATATTTTGATTATTTATTTTGACGCGAATTTACATTATTTAATGTGTATTTTGTATATATATTTTTATACGTATTTACATCATTTCATGGGTATTTTGTATAGTTTTAAACAAATTTATATTATTTAATGTGTATTTTGTATATATATATATATATATATATATATATATATATATATATATATATATATATATATATATATATATATATATATATATATATATATATATATATATATATATATATATATATATATATATATATATATATATATATATATATATATATATATATATATATATATATATATATATATATATATATATATATATATATAAATACATTCTTTTATTGGTATTTTGTTTATTTATTTTGATACTAATTTACATTATTTTATGTGTATTTTGTATACATTTTTTATACGTATTTACTTAATTTTATGTGTATTTTGCATATATATTTTTATAGAAATCTACCTTATTTTATACATAGAATACTTATACATAGAATAATGTAAAATCGTATCAAAATAGGTACACAGAATATCAATAAAATAATTTAAATTTGTATGAAAATAAAGATGCAAAATACCCATAAGATAAAGCATATTTTTTTTTTAAATACTTATACAAAAATACACATAGAATAATTAAATTTGTATTAAAATTAATATACAAAATGCACACATACAATAAGGTAAATTTTTATTGAAAAAAAACGAAAAATACAAATAAAACAGTGTAAATTTGTTTCAAAAAATATATATGAATACACATAAAATAACGTAGATTTCTATAGAAATATATATACAAAATACACATGAAATTATGTAAATACGTATAAAAATATATATATATATATATATATATATATATATAAAATACATATTAAGTAATGTAAATTCGTGTCAAAATAAATAAACAAAATATCATAAAAAGAATGTGTATTTGTATGAAAATAAATAATAGATAATATATTTGTATGAAATATATATGCAAGATATACATTAAATAATGTAAATATGTATAAAAAAATATATATACAAAAAACAAATAGAATAATGTAAGATCGTATCAAAATAAATACACCGAATATTAATAAAATAATGTAAATTTGTATGAAAATAAAGATGCAAAATTCCCATCAAATAGCGCATTTCTTATAAAAATATATATACCAAAATACACATAAAATATTTAAATATGTATTGAAATAAATATACAAAATGCACATACAATAAGGTAAACTTCTATTGAAAGAGATATGCAAAAATACATATAAAACAATGTAAATTTGTTTCAAAATATATATACGAATACACATAAAATAACGTAGATATCTATAAAAATATACATGTATATACAAAATACACATAAAATTAGGTAAATACGTTTAAAAAAATGTAAACAAAATACACATAAAATAATATAAATCCGAAACAAAATAAATAAACAAAATACCAATAAAAGAATGTGTATTTGTATAAATATAAATGTACAAAATACACATACAAAATAAACATAAAATAATGTAAATTTGTAATAAAATATATGTACAAAATACACATAAAATAATGTAAATTTATATGAAAATATATATACAAATACACATAAAATACCATGAATTTGTATAAAATTATATATTCAAAATAAATATTAAATAATGTAAATGCGTATAAAAATATATATAAAAAGTACATATAAAATGATGTAAATTCGTATCAATATAAATCAACAAAATACCAATAAAATAATATTTATTTGAATGAAAATAGATTTACAAAATACACATAACATAACTAAAATTTGTATTGAAATATATACAAAAATACATAAAAATAGTTTGAGTTTGTATGAAAATAGATATTCAAAATACACATAAAACTAGGTAAATTTCTTTTGAAATATATATACAAAATACCCATAAAATATTGTAAATTTGTGTCAAAATATATAAACAAATACACATAAAATAACGTAAATTTGTTTGAAAAATATATACAAAATACACATAGAATAATGTCAAATCGTATCAGAATGAATGAGCAGAATATCAATAAAATAACGTAAATTTGTATGAAAATAAAGATGCAAAATACCCATAAAATAAAGCATATTTTTATAAAAAATACATACACAAAAATACACATAGAAAAATTAAATTTGTATTAAAATTAATATACAAAATGCATATACAATAAAGTAAATTTGTATTGAAAAAATATGCAAAATACACATAAAAGTGTAAATTTGTTTAAAAATCTATATACGAATACACATAATATAACGTAGATTTCTATAGAAATATATATACAAAATACACATGAAATGATGTAAATACGTATAAAAATATTTATACAAAATACACATTAAATAATTAAAATTCTCGTCAAAATAAATAAACAAAATATCAATAAAAGAATGTGTATTTGTATGAAAATAGATATACAAAATACTCATAAAATAACCTAAGTTTGTATAAAACTATATACAAAAATACACAAAAATATTTTAAATTTGAATGAAAATAAATATACAAAATACACAAAATTATTTTGTATATCTATTTTATACAAATGTACGTTATTTTATGTGAATTTGTTTTCATTTCATACAAATTTACATTATTGTATGTGTATTTTGTACATGTAATTAAATACAAATTTAACTAATTATAGTTGTATTTTGTATATCTATTTTCATACAAATTGAAATTTATTTTTTTGTTTTTTTGTATATATTTTTATTCAAATTTTCGTAATCTTATAAAAATATATATACCAAAATACACATAAAATTTTTAAATATGCATTGAAATAAATATACAAAATGCACATACAATAAGGTAAATTTGTATTGAAAGAGATATGCAAAAATACATATAAAACAATGTAAATTTGTTTAAAAATATATATACGAATACAAATAAAAAAACGTAGATTTCTATAAATATATATATATACAAAATACACATAAAATTAAGTAAATACGTATAAAAAAATGTAAATAAAATACACATAAAATAATGTAAATTCGAATTAAAATAAATAAACAAAATACCAATAAAAGAATGTGTATTTGGATAAATATTAATATACAAAATACACATACAAAATAAACATAAAATAAGGTAGATTTGTAATAAAATATATGTACAAAATACACATAAAATAATGTAAATTTAAATGAAAATATATATACAAATACACATAAAATACAATGAATTTGTATGAAAATATATATTCAAAATAAATATTAAATAATGGAAAAGCGTATAAAAATATATATACAAAGTACATATAAAATAATGTAAATTCGTATCAATATAAATCAACAAAACACCAATAAAATAATATATATTTGAATGAAAATAAATTTACAAAATACACAACATAACTAAAATTTGTATTAAAATATATACAAAAATACATAGAAATAATTTGAGTTTGTATGAAAATAGATATACAAAATACACATAAAACTAGGTAAATTTCTTTTGAAATGTATATACAAAATATCCATAAAATATTGTAAATTTGTGTCAAAAAATATAAACAAATATACATAAAATAACGTAAATTTGTATGAAAAATATATACAAAATACACATAGAATAATGTCAATTCCTATCAAAATGAATGAGCAGAATATCAATAAAATAATGTAAATTTGTATGAAAATAAAGATGCAAAATACCCAAAAAATAAAGAATATGTTTATAAAAATACAGATACAAAAATACACATCGAATAATTAAATTTGTATTAAAATTAAGATACAAAATGCGTATATAATAAGGTAAATTTATATTGAAAAAATATGCAACATACACGTTTACTCATACAAATTTATATTATTTTATTGGTATTTTGCTTATTTATTTTGATACGAATTACATGATTATATGAGTATTTTGTACATATTTTTTTTATACGTATTTACATTATTTAATGTGTATTTTGTTTAAATATTTTCATACAAATTTACGTTATTATATGTGTATTTGTATAAATATTTTCATACAAATTTACTTTATTTCATGTATTTTGTATATATATTTCAATTCAAATTTAGCTTATTTCGTGTGTATTTTGTATATAGTTTCATACAAATTTAATTACTTCTGTGTATTTTTGTATATAGTTTTATATAAATTTACGTTATTTTATGTGTATTTTGTATATTTATATTCATACAAATACACATTCTTTTATTGGTATTTTGTTTATTTATTTTGATACAATTTACATTATTTTATGTGTATTTATATACATTTTTTTATACGTATTCACTTCATTTTATGTGTATTTTATATATATATTTTTATAGAAATCTACGTTATTTTATGTTTATTCGTATATATATTTTGAAACAAATTTACATTGTTTTATATGTATTTTGCATATATTCAATACAAATTTACCTTATTGTATGTGTTTTTTGTATATTTATTTTAATACAAATTTAATTTTTTTATGTGTATTTTGATATATATATTTTTATAAATAAAAAAATGCGTTATTTTATGGGTATTTTGCTTCTTTATATTTATACAAATTTACATTATTTTATTAATATTCTGTGTATTTATTTTGATACGATTTTACATTATTCTATTTGTGTTTTGTACATATTTTTTTATACAAATTTACGTTATTTTAAGTGTATTTGTTTATGTATTTTCATTCAAATTTACATTATTTTATGTGTATTTTGTGTATGTATTTCAAAACAAATTTACCCAATTTTATGTGTATTTTATACATTTATTTTCATACAAATTTAAAATAGTTTTGTGTATTTTTGTATATAGTTTGATACAAATTTAGGTTATTTTATGTGTATTTTGTAGATCTATTTTCATACAACACATTCTTTTAATATTTTGTTTATTTATTTTGACGCGAATTTACATTATTTAATGTGTATTTGAATATATATTTTATACGTATTTACATCATTTCTTGTGTATTTTGTATAGTTTTAAACAAATTTATATTATTTAATGTGTTTTATATATATATATATATATATATATATATATATATATATATATATATATATATATATATATATATATATATATATATATATATATATATATATATATATATATATATATATATATATATATATATATATATATATATATATATTTATACAAATACACATTCTTTTATTGGTATTATGTTTATTTATTTTGATACTAATTTACATTATTTTATGTGTATTTTGTATACATTTTTTTATACGTATTTACTTAATCTTATGTGTATTTTGCATATATATTTTTATAGATATCTACCTTATTTCATGTGTATTCGTATGTATATTTTGAAACAAATTTACATTGTTTATATGTATTTTGCATATCTATTTTTGTGTATTCTGTATTTATTTTTGTTATACATAGAATAATGTAAAATCGTATCAAAATAGGTACACAGAATATCAATAAAATAATTTAAATTTGTATGAAAATAAAGATGCAAAATTCTTTTTTTTTTTTAAATACATGTACAAAAATACACATAGAATAATTAAATTTGTATTAAAATTAATATACAAAGTGCACACATACAATAAGGTAAATTTGTATTGAAAAAAACGCAAAATACAAATAAAACAGTGTAAATTTGTTTCAAAATATATATACGAATACACATAAAATAACGTAGATTTCTATAGAAATATATATACAAAATACACATGAAATTATGTAAATACGTATAAAAATATATATATAAAATACATATTAAGTAATGTAAATTCGTGACAAAATAAATAAACAAAATATCATGAAAAGAATGTGTATTTGTATGAAAATAAATAATAGATAATAAATTTGTATGTAATATATATGCAAGATACACATTAAATAATGTAAATATGTATAAAAAAATATATATACAAAAAACAAATAGAATAATGTAAAATCGTATCAAAATAAATACACCGAATATTAATAAAATAATGTAGATTTGTATGAAAATAAAGATGCAAAATTCCCATCAAATAGCGCATTTGTTATAAAAATATATATACCAAAATACACATGAAAAAATTAATTTGTATTAAAATAAATATACAAAATACACATACAATAAGGTAAATCTGTATTGAAATAGATATGCAAGATACATATAAAACAATGTAAATTTGTTTCAAAATATATATACGAATACACATAAAATAACGTAGATTTCTATAAAAATATATATACAAAATACACATAAAATTAGGTAAATACGTATAAGAAAATGTAAACAAAATACACATAAAATAATATAAACTCGAAACAAAATAAATAAACAAAATACCAATAAAAAAGTGTGTATTTGTTCTGTGTATTTTTGTATATAGTTTTATACAAATTTACGATACAAATACAAATACAAATATACACATTAAATATTCTAAAATTGAATGAAATAAATATACAAAATAAACATAAAATAAGGTAAATTTGTAATAAAATATATGTAAGAATACACATGAAATAATATAAATTTGTATTAAAATATATATACAAATACACATAAAATAACATAAATTTGTATAAAATTTGTTTCAAAATATATACGAATACACACAATAAAATAACGTAAATTTTTATGAAAATGTATATATAAAATACACATAAAATAATGTAAATTCGTAAAAAATTAATTACACGAAATTCCAATAAAAGAATGTATATTTGTAGGAAAATATATATACAAAAAACAAATAAAATAACAAAAATTTGTATAAAAATATATACAAAAATCCACAAAAATAATTTAAGTTTGTTTGAAAATAGATATGCAAAATACACATGAAGTTAGGCCAATTTGTATTTTGTATATCTATTTTTATACGTATTTACTTAATTTATGTGTATTTTGTATATATATTTTTATAGAAATCTACGTTATTTTATGTGTATTCGTATATATATTTTGAAACAAATTTACTTTGTTTTATATGTATTTTTGCATATCTCTTTCAATACAAGTTTACCTTATTGTATGTGCATTTTGTATATTTACTTCAATACAAATTTAAATATTTTATATGTATTTTGGTATATATATTTTTATAAGAAATGCGCTATTTGATGGGAATTTTGCATCTTTATTTTCATACAAATTTACATTATTTTATTAATATTCGGTGTATTTATTTGGATACTATTTCACATTATTCTCTTTGTTTTTTATATATATTTTTATACCTATTTACATTATTTAATGTGTATCTTGCATATATATTTCATACAAATTTATTATCTATTATTTATATTCATACAAATACACATTCTTTTCATGATATTTTGTTTATTTATTTTGACACGAATTTACCTAGATATGTAATTTGTATATATATTTTTATACGTATTTACATAATTTCATCTGTGTTTTGTATATATATTTCTATAGAAATCTACGTTATTTTATGTGTATTCGTATATATATTTTGAAACAAGTTTACTTTGTTTTATATGTATTTTTGAATATCTCTTTCAATACATATTTACCTTACTGTATATGCATTTTGTATATTTATTTCAATACAAATTTAAATATTTTATGTGTATTTTGGTATATATATTTAAAAAAAAAAATGCGCTATTTTATGGGAATTTTGCATCTTTCTTTTCATACAAATTTAAATTATTTTTGTGTTTTTTAGTATATACATTTAGAGTAAATTTCTATGAAAATATATATTCAAAATACATTTAAATTATGTAAATAAGTATAAAAATATATATATCAAATACACCTAAAGAAATGAAAACTCGTATCAAAATAAATAAACAAAATTCCGATAAAAGAACGTATATTTGTAGGAAAATAAATATACAAAATACACATAACATTACGAAAATTTGAATAAAAATATATACAAAAAAACAAAAAAAATAAATTTCAATTTGTATGAAAATAGATATACAAAATACACATATAATTAGTTAAATTTGTATTTAAATACATGTACAAAATACACATAAAATAATGTAAATTTGTATGAAATGAAAACAAATTCACATAAAATAACGTACATTTGTATAAAATAGATATACAAAATATACAAAGAATAATGAAAAATCGTATCAAAATAAATACACAGAATATCAATAAAATAATGTAATTTTGTATGAAAATAAAGATGCAAAATACCCATAAAATAAAGCATATTTTTTTTTAAATACATATACAAGAATACACATAGAATAATTAAATTTATATTAAAATTTACATACAAATGCACGTACAATAAGGTAAATTTGTATTGAAAAAATATGCAAAATGCACATAAAACAATGTATATTTGTTTCAAAATATATATACGAATACACATAAAATAACGTATATTTCAATAGAAATATATATACAAAATACACATGAAATGACGTAAATACGTATGAAAATATATATACACAATACACATTAAACAATGTAAATTCGCATCAAAATATATAAACAAAATATCAATAAAAGAATGTGTATTTGTATGAAAATAGATATACAAAATACACATAAAATATTGTAAATTTGAATAAAACTCTATTCAAAAAATAAACAAAAATAATCTAAATTTGTATAAAAATATATATACAAAATACACATAAAACTAGTTAAATTTCTATTGAAATACATATACAAAATACACATAAAATAATGTAAATTTTAATGAAAATATATAAACAAATACACTTAATATAACGTAAATTTGTATGAAATATATATAGAAAATACACATTAAATAATGTAAATATGTAAAAAAATATATACAAAACACAAATAGAATAATGTAAAATAGTATCAAAATAAATACACAGAATATTAATAAAATAATGTAAATTTGTATGAAAATAAAGATGCAAAATACCCATAAAACAACGCATTTTTTATGAAAATATATATACCAAAATACACATATAATATTTAAATTTGTATTACAATAAATATACAAAATGCACATACAATAAGGTTAATTTGTATTGAAATAGATATGCAAAATACACATAAAACAATGTAAATTTATTTCAAAATATATATACGAATACAGATAAAATAACGTAGATTTCTATAAAAAATATATATACAAAATACACATAAAATCTAAATTCGTATCGAGTTAAATTAAGAAAATAACAATAAAATAATGTAATTTTGGATGAAAATATATATAGAAAACACACATAAAATTACCTAAATACAAATACAAATATACACATTAAATAATTTAAAATTGAGTGATATAAATATACAAAATAAACATAAAATAAGGTAAATTTGTAATAAAATATATGTAAGAATACACATAAAATAATATAAATTTGTATGAAAATGTATATATAAAATACACAAAATAATTTAAATACGTAGAAAAATATATATACAAAATACTCATAAAATAATGTAAATTCGTAAAAAATTAAATACACAAAATTCCAATAAAAGAATGTATATTTGTAGGAAAATATATATACAAAAAACAAATAAAATAACTAAAATTTGTATAAAAATATATACAAAAATACACAAAAATATTTTAAATTTGTTTGAAAATAGATATGCAAAATACACATAAAATTAGGCAAATTTGTATTGAAATACATATACAAAACTCACATAAAAAAATGTAAATTTGTATGAAAATATATAAACAAATACATATAAAATCACGTAAATTTGGATAAAATATTTATACAAAATATACATTAAATATTTTAAATATGTATAAAAATATATTATATTATATATATTTTTATTGATATTTGCGTTATTTATGTGTATTTTGTATATGTTTTCTCATAGAAATTTACATTATTTTATTGGTATTTTGTCTATTTATTTTGATACGAATTACATGATTATTTGTGTATTTTGTACATTTTTTTATACGTATTTACATTATTTAATGTGTATTTTGTTTATATATTTTTATACAAATTTACGTTATTATATGTGTATTTGTATAACTATTTTCATACAAATTTACATTATTTTATGTATTTTGTATATATATTTCAATTCAAGTTTAGCTTATTTTATGTGTATTTTGTATATCTATTTATTTTAATACAAAATCAAATATTTTATGTTTTTTCGTATATATATTTAAAAAAAAAAGCATTATTTTATGGGTATTTTGCATCTTAATTTTCATACAAATTTACATTATTTTATTAATATTTTCTGTATTTATTTTGATACGATTTTACATTATTTTATTTGTGTTTTATATATTTTTATACATATTTACATTATTTAATGTGTTTTTATATATATTTGATACAAATTTACGTTATTTTAAGTCTATATGTTTATATATTTTCATTCAAATTTACATTATTTTATGTATTTGTATATGTATTTCAATACAAATTTACCTAATTTTCTATGTTTTTTGTATATTTATTTTCATGCAAGTTTAAATTATTTTTGTGTATTTTTGTATATAGTTTTATACAAATTTAGGTTATTTTATGTGTATTTTGTATATCTATTTTCATACAAATACACATTCTTTTCATGATATTTTGTTTATTTATTTTGACACGAATTAACATTATTTAATGTGTATTTTGTATATATATTTTTATACGTATTTACATTATTTCAAGTGTATTTTGTATATATATTTCTCTAGAAATCTGCGTTATTTTATATGTATTCGTATATATATTTTGAAACAAATTTACATTGTTTTATGTGTATTTTGCATATTTTTTTAATACAAATTTACCTTATTGTATGTGCATTTTGTATATTAATTTTAATACAAATTTGATTAATCTATGTGTATTTTGTATATGTATTTTATAAAATATGCTTTATTTTATGGGTATTTTGCATCTTTATTTTCATACAAATTTACATAATTTTATTGATATTCTGTGTATTTATTTTGATATGATTTTACATTATTCTATGTGTATTTTGTATATATATTTTATATAAAATGTATTTGTTTTCATTTCATACAAATCTACATTATTTTACGTGTTTTTTGAACATGTATTTAAATACATATTTAACTAGTTATATGTGTATTTTGTATATCTTTTGTATGTACATTTTCATAGAAATTTACTCTATTTTATGAGTATTCGTATATATATTTTGATACAAATTTACATTATTAATGTGTATTTTGCATATCTATTTCAATACAAATTTACTTTATTGTAAGTGCATTTTGTATATTTATTTTAATACAAATTTAATTATTTTATATGTATTTTGTATATATATTTTATGCAAATATGCGTTATTATATGGATATTTTGCAGCTTTATTTTCATACAAATTTACATTATTTTATTGATATTCTCTTTATTTATTTTGATAAGATTTAACATTATTCTTTGTTTTTTGTATATATTTTTTATATATATATTTACATTATTTAATGTTAATTTTGTATATATTTTTATCCAAATTTACATTATTTTATGTGTATTTGTTTATATATTTTCATACATATTTACACTATTTTATGTGTTTTTTGTATATATATTTTTCTACGTATTTAAATTATTTTATGTGTATTTTGTATATACATTTTCATAAAAAAAACTACGTTATTTTATTGTGTGTATAAGTATATATTTTGATACAAATTTTATACAAATTCATGTTATTTAATGTGTATTTGTATATATATTTTCATACAAATTTTTATTATTTTATGTGTATTTTTTCATATATTTCATTACAAATTTACCTTATTTTATGTTTATTTTGTATATTTGTTTTATTCAATTTTAAATTATTTTATGTGTATATATTTATTTGTATTTAGGTTATTTTATGTGTATTTTGTATATAGATTTTCATCCAAAATTACATTATTTTATTGGTATTTCTTAATTTAATTCGATACGAATTTAGATTATTTCATAGGTATTTTGTATACATATTTTTATGCTCATTTACATTATCTAATGTGTGTTTTGTATATATATTTATATGCAAATTTATCTAATGTTCATTTTTGTTCATATATTTTTATAGAAATTTGCGTTATTTTATGTATATAGTTTTATATAAATTTACGTTATTTTATGTGCATTTTGTATATTTATATTTATACAAATACACATTCTTTTATTGGTATATTGTTTATTTACATTTATACGAGTTTACATTATTTTATGTGTATTTTGTATACCTTTTTTTATACGTATTTACTTAATTTTATGTGTATTTTGTATATGTATTTTTATAGAAATCTACGTTATTTTATGTGTATTCGTATATATATTTTGAAACAAATTTACATTATTTTATATGTATTTTCCATATCTATTTCAATACAAATTTACCTTATTGTATGTGCATTTTGTATATTTATTTTAATACAAGTCCAAATATTTTATGTGTATTTTGGTATCAATAATTTTATAAAAAAATGCGTTATTTTATAGGTATTTTGCATCTTAATTTTCATTTTATATGTACTTTGTAGATATATTTTTATACGCTCTTACATTATTTAATATTTATTTTGAATATATATTTTTATACAAATTCATGTTATTTTATGTGTATTTGTATATATATATTTTTTTATAAATTTACATTATTGTATGTGTATTTTGTACATATATTTTATTACAAATCTACCTTATTTTATGTTTATTTTGTATGTGTATTTTGTATATTTATATTTATCCAAATACACATTCTTTTATTGATATTTTGTTTATTTATTTTAATTCGAATTTACATTATTTTATGTGTATTTTGAATACATTTTTTTATACGTATTTACTTAATTTTATGTATTTTGTATATATATTTTATAGAAATCTTCGTTTTTTATTTGTATTCGTATATATATTTTGAAATAAATTTACATTGTTTTATATGTATTTTTGCATATCTCTTTCAATACAAATTTACCTTATTGTATATGCATTTTGTATATTTATTTCAATACAAATTTAAAAATTTTATGTGTATTTTGGTATATATATTTTTATAAGAAATGCGCTATTTGATTGGAATTTTGCATCTTTATTTTCATACAAATTTACATTATTTTATTAATATTCGGTGTATTTATTTTGATACGATTTTACATTATTCTATTTGTTTTTTGTATATACTTTTTTATACATATTTACATTATTTAATTTGTATCTTGCATATATATTTTATACAAATTTATTATCTATTATCTATTTTCATACAAATACACATTCTTTTCATGATATTTTGTTTATTTATTTTGACACGAATTTACATTATTTGATATGTATTTTATATATAAATTTTTATACGTATTTACATAATTTCATTTGTATTTTGTATATATATTTAATAGATATTCAAAATACACATAAAATAACCTAAATTTGTATCAAACTATATACAAAAATACACAAAAATATTTTAAATTTGTATGAAAATAAATATACAAAATACACATAAAATTAGGTAAATTTGTATGAAATACATATACAAAATACACATAAAATAATGTAAATTTGAACGAAAATACATAAACAAATACACTTAAAATAATGTAAATTTGTATAAAATATATACAAAACACAAATAGAATAATGTAAAATCGTATCAAAATAAATACACAGAATATTAATAAAATAATGTAAATTTGTATAAAAATAAAGAGGCAAAATACCCATGAAATAACGCATTTTTTTTATTTATGAAAATATATATACCAAAATACACATAAAAAGATTAGATTTGTATTAAAATAAATATATAAAAAACACATACAATAAGGTAAATTTGTATTGAAATAGATACGCAAAATACATACAAAGCAATGTAAATTTGTTTCAAAATATGTATACGAATACACATAAAATAGCGTAGATTTCTATAAATATATATATATACAAAATACAAATAAAATGAAGTAAATACGTATAAAAAAATGTATACAAAATACTCATAAAATAATGTAAATTCGTATCAAAATAAATAAACAAAATACCAATAAAAGAATGTGTATTTGTATAAATATAAATATACAAAATACACATAAAATAACGTAAATTTATATAAAACTATATACATAAATACACAGAAGTAATTAAATTTGTATGAAAATATATACAAAATACACACAAAATAAGCTAAATTTGAATTGAAATATATATACAAAATACATGAAATAAAGTAAATTTGTATCAAAATATTTATACAAATACACATATAATAACGTAAATTTGTATGAAAATATATAAACAAAATACACATTAAATAATGTAAATACGTATAAAAAAATGTGTGCAAAATACACATATAATCATGTAATTCGTATCAAAATAAATAAACAAAATACCAATAAAATAATATAAATTTGTATGAGTAAACGTGTATGTTGCATATTTTTTCAATACAAATTTACCTTATTATATACGCATTTTGTATCTTAATTTTAATACAAATTTAATTATTCGAGATGTATTTTTGTATATGTATTTTTATAAACATATGCTTCATTTTTTGGGTATTTTGCATCTTTATTTTCATACAAATATACATTATTTTATTGATATTCTGCTCATTCATTTTGATACGAATTGACATTATTCTATGTGTATTTTGTATATATTTTTCATACAAATTTACGTTATTTTATGTGTATTTGTTTATATATTTTGACACATATTTACAATATTTTATGGCTATTTTGTATATACATTTCAAAAGAAATTTACCTAGTTTTATGTGTATTTTGTATATCTATTTTCATACAAACTCAAATTATTTCTCTGTATTTTTGTATATATTTTAATACAAATTTTAGTTATGTTATGTGTATTTTGTAAATTTATTTTCATTCATATATATATATATATATATATATATATATATATATATATATATATATATATATATATATATATATATATATATATATATATATATATATATATATATATATATATATTATTTTATTGTTTTATTGTTTTGTTGATTTATATTGATACGAATTTACATTATTTTATATGTACTTTGTATATATATTTTTATACGCTTTTATATTATTTAATATTTATTTTGAATATATATTTTTATACAAATTCATAGTATTTTATGTGTATTTGTATATATATTTTCATATAAATTTACATTATTGTATGTGTATTTTGTACATATATTTTATTACAAATCTACCTTATTTTATGTTTATTTTATATATGTATTTTGTATATTTATATTTATCCAAATACACATTCTTTTATTGGTATTTTGTTTATTTATTTTAAATCGAATTTACATTATTTTATGTGTATTTTGTATACATTTTTTTATACGTATTTACTTAATTTTATGTGTATCTTGTATATATATTTTTTTATAGAAATCTAAGTTTTTTATTTGTATTCGTATATATATTTTGAAACAAATTTACATTGTTTTATATGTATTTTTGCATATCTCTTTCAATACAAATTTACCTTATTGTATGTGCATTTTGTATATTTATTTCAATACAAATTTAAATATTTTATGTGTATTTTGGTATATATATTTTTATAAGAAATGCGCTATTTTATGGGGAATTTTCCATCTTTATTTTCATACAAATTTACTTTATTTTATTAATATTCGGTGTATTTATTTTGATACTATTTTACATTATTCTATTTGTTTTTTTTTATATATATTTTTATACATATTTACATTATTTAATGAGTATCTTGCATATATATTTTATACAAATTTATTATCTATTATCTATTTTTATACAAATACACATTCTTTACATGATATTTTGTTTATTTATTTTGACACGAATTTACATTATTTGATATGTATTTTGTATATATATTTTTATACGTATTTACATAATTTCATATGTATTTTGTATATATATTTCTATAGAAATCTACTTTATTTTATGTGTATTCGTATATATATTTTGAAACAAATTTACATTTTTTTATATGTATTTTTGAATATCTCTTTTAATACAAATTTACCTTACTGTATATGCATTTTGTATATTTATTTCAATACAAATTTAAATATTTTATGTGTATTTTGGTATATATATTTTTATAAAAAATGCGATAATTTTTGGGAATTTTGCATCTTTATTTTCATACAAATTTACATTATTTTATTGATATTCTGTGTATTTATTTTGATACGATTTTACATTATTCTATTTGTTTTTTGTATATATTTTTTTATACACATTTACATTATTTAATGCGTATCTTGCATATATATTTTATACAAATTTACATTATTATAAGTGTATTTGTTTTTATATTTTCATTCAAATTTACATTTATTTTAATTCGAAATTACATTATTTTATGTGTATTTTGTATACAGTTTTTTAAACGTATTTACTTAATTTTATGTGTATTTTGTATATATATTTTTATAGAAATCTACGTTTTTTTATTTGTATTCGTATATATATTTTGAAACAAATTTACATTGTTTTATATGTATTTTTGCATATCTCTTTCAATACAAATTTACCTTATTGTATGTGCATTTTGTATATTTATTTCAATGCAAATTTAAATATTTTATGTGTATTTTGGTATATATATTTTTATAAGAAATGCCCTATTTTATGGGAATTTTGCATCTTTATTTTCATACAAATTTACATTATTTTATTAATATTCGGTGTATTTATTTTGATACGATGTTACATTATTCTATTTGTTTTTTGTATATACTTTTTTATACATATTTACATTATTTAATGTGTATCTTGCATATATATTTTATACAAATTTATTATCTATTATCTGTTTTCATACAAATACACATTCTTTTCATGATATTTTGTTTATTTATTTTGACACGAATTTATATTATTTGATATGTATTTTGTATATATATTTTTATACGTATTTACATAATTTCATATGTATTTTGTATATATATTTCTATAGAAATCTACTTTATTTTATGTGTATTCGTATATATATTTTGAAACAAATTTACATTGTTTTATATGTATTTTTGAATATCTCTTTCAATACAAATTTACCTTACTGTATATGCATTTTGTACATTTATTTCAATACAAATTTAAATATTTTATGTGTATTTTGGTAAATATATTTTTATAAAAATGCGATAATTTTTGGGAATTTTGCATCTTTATTTTCATACAAATTTACATTATTTTATTGATATTCTGTGTATTTATTTTGATACGATTTTACATTATTCTATTTGTTTTTTGTATATATTTTTTTATACACATTTACATTATTTAATGTGTATCTTGCATATATATTTTATACAAATTTACGTTATTTTAAGTGTATTTGTTTATATATTTTCATTCAAATTTACATTATTTGATGTGTATTTTGTATATGTATTTCAATACAAATTTACCTAATTTTATGTGTATTTTGTATATTTCTTTTCAAACAAATTTAAACAATTTTTGTGTATTTTTGTATATAGTTTTATACAAATTTAGGTTATTTTATGTACGCATTTACATTATTTAGTGTGTGTTTTGTATATATATTTTTATGCAAATTTACTTTATTTTATGTGCATTTTTGTACATATATTTTTATAGAAATTTGCGTTATTTGTATATGTTTTCTCATACAAATTTACATTATTTTATTGCTATTTTGTTTATTTATTTTGATACGAATTACATGATTATATGTGTATTTTGTACATTTTTTTTATACGTATTTACATTATTTAATGTGTATTTTGTTTATATATTTTTAAACAAATCTACGTTATTATTTGTATTTGTATAAATATTTTGATACAGATTTACATTATTTTATGTATTTTGTATGTACAGCCATCAAAAAATTTATCGTTACCCTAGGCTCCGAAAATATTCGCATCGAACACTATCACATCCGCCGGGATGACGCGTGGAGGTTGGTACTCCTTCCCGTCTCCTTCTCTACCCACCCCTCCTCTCCCTCCCCCCTCTTTACAGGTGTCTGTGTGTGTGTGTGTGTGTGTGTGTGTGTTCTGCAGTCATGTGTAGCGTAGTATGTAACACAGCACTGGGGATACATAAATTGATAGTACGATATACTTAAAAAGCTTATGACTACCCGTGTAATATACCGATAATACTCGTAATCCAACGCAAGACTATATAACTTTGACCAGGCAACCAACCAAGAAATGGGGGTGCCATGTCGGGATGTTTTACATTAGGATATGAAACAGCAGACGTAACTCGCGACAAAATATCAATGATTGGCAATATGTAATATAAGATCACATGCACTGATGCGAACGCTTTATTGTAAGAGTGATGCAACAGGACGCATGAGGTGAATAGCAAACACGGAATGCGTTTCAACATGAGATATAACATAAGGTTAGTAAATGCAATGCATAAGGTCCGTAAATCCACGGGGGAAGGGGGGGTGATTGGTATTGAAATAACACATCAGTGCCACCACAGACATACACCGGAAGTTTCGCTGGCACAAAAAATGAGTATGATACTTGGGAGCGAAACAGATGAAGCCTGCATGGAATGAAGCTTCGAAACTAACAATGGGAACCGTTATGTCTTTTGTCGAAACACATCTGCATCAGAAGATGGCGACCTCACAGAAGACACGTTCATCGATCATCGCGCTCCACGAAGTGGGCTTCAGCAATGGCTACATTGCCAGGGAACTAGGCGTGTCCAAGCCAACTGTAGTTCGTTGGATACAGCGCTACATAGAAACAGGAGATACCAAGCATAAGCTTGGAGCAGGCAGGCCTCGTTGCACAACGCCTGCTCAAGACGCAGCGATCGCAAACATCATAGATAATGCCCCTTTTACTACGGCCCCAGCTATCCGTCACCAAACTGGATTGCCCTGCTCATCGGAGACAATTAGAAACCGCCACCACGAACGGGATCTCCACGCTCGTGTGCCAGCAAAGAAGCCGAAGCTGACCGACCTGGACATAGAACGCCGGATGGAGTATGCACTGGAATATGCAGAGAAGCCTGCCCCGTTTTGGGACAACGTTGTCTTCTGTGACGAGAAGACCTTTTCCACTGATGAGAGAACGACGACAAGAGTATGGCGCCACAAGAACGAACGGTAAGTTTGTGTGTGTGTGTGTGTGTGTGTGTGTGTGTGTAATTACAGGGAGAAATGGTTTGTAGGGTGGTTGCCATATAACAATGCCCTTTACTGACACAGCACCTATGGCTCTCTCTCTCTCTCTATTCCAACAAAAATAGAAACAAAATCACGTTACTATTAAGTTGTCATGTTGACTCTCAATGCTCACTGTGCTTTTCCAGGTACGACAGCAGGCATGTTGTTGGAACCCGAAGAAGTGGCTGAGTTAATGCCGGGGTATTTGGATGGATACACTCAGGTGGTGTCGGTGAGCTGGCAGATGTTGGTCCAGGCCGCTTCACTGGGCGTAGATATGTGGAAATACTAGAGGAGGTCCTGCTTCCATCTGTGCAAGCCTTACTCTACCCTGACAACATGCCATTCCACCTGCTCCAGGACAACTCTCCCATTCACACCAGCAATGTGGTAAAGGAGGTTTCATGACCATCCATTCATTACCCTCGTCCCACACCCTCCGAAATCACCAGACCTAAACCCAATCGAAAACGTGTGGGCAGAGCTTGGCAAGAGACGTCACCTCCATGACATCCCTGACCGGAGCAGAGCAGGGGTAATTGCTCATACCAGGACAGCAGGGGAAGATCTGAGAGGTCCTTGGTCAGGCATTGACTCAAACAGTGTGAATCCATGCCACGAAGGTTGAACTGTGTCCTAGCAGCAGGGGGGTAGCTACACTCCCTACTGAATAAAAGTAATGTTCATCTTGAGAACAATGTTTTCTTTTCCTGCCATACAAATTAACCGTAAGAAAGACATATGATCGTACTACCACCACCACTACTACTACTACTACTACTTTTACAGAATACTACTACTAGCTCCTGGCACAATAAATTATATTTAAGACGTTAGGTTGAGAGAGAGAGAGAGAGAGAGAGAGAGAGAGAGAGAGAGAGAGAGAGAGAGAGAGAGAGAGAGAGAGAGAGAGAGAGAGAGAGAGAGAGAGAGAGAGAGAGAGAGAGAGAGAGAGAGAGAGAGAGAGAGAGAGAGAGAGAGAGAGAGAGAGAGAGAGAGAGAGAGAGAGAGAGAGAAACTATACTGATCTTGCCTGCAGGTTGTTTAACTAACTAATGTCGTCTGTTGGGAGTCTAAATAATCGAGTGATTGTTAACACGGGTAGTTGTTTTAGTTCCATCTGTAGAGCATATTCTGTTCATGGAGCGCATTCTCTACGCCCGCGGTAGCTGGCAACCGCACTGCAAGGTAACCAACCCCGCAACATACCACAGGTGTGATGTCAGAAATCGTTGTGTGCTGTGTAATATTGTATCACGTCCTAAAGGTAACGAACAATGTTTTGATGGGTACCAAAAAAAAAGTTTCGTTACCCAAGGCTCCGATATAGGCCGCAACGAATACTTGCACGGCAGCCGTGAAAGTGTGTGGAAGTTGGTACGCCTCCCTGCCTCCTCTCCGCTCTCTTCCTCCCCATTCCTCTCTTTGCAGGTTATTGCGTAGGTAAACTTTTTTTTTTCCCCTGCAGTTACGTATAGCCTAGTGTATAACACAGAATCAGGAGGGGAATACATAAATTGGTATTGCGACATACGCATAGGCTAAGTGGGGGCCCCCAGTAACTGGCAACGCAGCACAGAAAGGCAACCAACTTTGCACCATACCCCAGTGCTTATACCAGAAATCATCGTGCGCTGTGTCAAATTGTATCACACCAAAAAGGTAACGAAAAATGTTTTGATGACTGTACATTTCAAATCAAATTTAGCTCATTCTAGCTGTATTTTGTATATATATTTTCATACAAATTTAATTACTTCTGTGTATTTTTGTATATAGTTTTATACAAATTTACGATATTTTATGTGTATTTTGTATATTTATATTTATACAAATACACATTCTTTTACTGGTATTTTGTTTTTGTTTTTTGATACGATTTTTATGTATTTTTTGTATTCATTTTTTTATACGTATTTACTTCATTTTATGTGTATATATTTTTATAGAAATCTTCGTTATTTTATGCGTATTCGTATATATATTTTGAAACAAATTTACATTGTTTTATATGTATTTTGCATATCTATTTCAATACAAATTTACCTTATAGTATGAGCATTTTTTATATTTATTTTAATACAAATTTTAATATTTTGTGTATTTTGGTATATATATTTTTATAAAAAATGCGTTATTTTATGGCTATTTTGCATCTTTATTTTCATACAAATGTACATTATTTTATTAATATTCTGTGTATTTATTGTTGATACGATTTTACATTATTCTATTTGTGTTTTGTATATATTTTTTTATACATATTTACATTATTTTATGTGTATTTTGTATATATATTTGATACAAATTTACGTTATTTTAAGTGTACATGTTTATCTATTTTCGTTCAAATTTCCATAATTTTATGTGTATTTTGTATATGTATTTCAATACAAATTTACCTAATTTTATGTGTATTTTGTATATTTATTTTCATACAAATTTAAATTATTTTGTGTATTTGTATATAGTTTTAAACAAACTTAGGTTATTTTATGAGTATTTTGTATATCTATTTTCATACAAATACACATTCTTTTATTGATATTTTGTTTATTTATTTTGACGAGAATTTAAATTATTTAATGTGTATTTTGTATATATATATTTTTATACGTATTTACATCATTTCATGTGCATTTTGTATATATATTTTTATAGAAATCTACGTTATTATATGTGTGTATTCATATATATTTTGAAACAATTACTTAATACTTTTATGTGCATTTTGTATAATTTTTCAATACAAATTTACCTTATTGTACGTGCATTTTGTATATTAATTTTAATACACATTTAATTATTCTATGTGTTTTTTTTTGTATATGTATTTTTAAAAAAATATGCTTTATTTTATGGGTATTTTGCATCTTTATTTTCATACAAAATTACATTATTTTATTGATATTCTGTGTATTTATTTTGATACCATTTTACATTATTCTATGTATATTTTGTATATCTATTTTATACAAATGTACGTTATTTTATGAGAATTTGTTTTCATTTCAGACAAATTTACATTATTTTGTGTATTTTGTACATGTATTTAAATACAAATTTAACTAATTATATGTGTATTTTGTATATCTATTTTCATACAAATTGAAATTTATTTTTTGTTTTTGTATATATTTTATTCAAATTTTCGTAATTTTATGTGTATTTTGTATATTTATTTTCCTACAAATATACGTTCTTTTCTCGAATTTTGTTTATTTATTTTGATACGAATTTTATTTTTTAGGTGTTTTTGATATATATATTTTTTATACTTTATTTACATAATTTATATGTATTTTGAATATATATTATCATAGAAATTTACTCTATATGTTTATACAAAAACACAAAATAATTTAAATTTGTATGAAAATAAATATACAAAATACACATAAAATTAGGTAAGTTTGTATTTAAATACATATACAAATACACTTAAAATAATGTAAATTTGAATGAAATTATATAAACAAGTACTTAAAATAACGTTAATTTGGTATAAATATATAAAAATACATATTAAATAATGAAAATATGTATAAAAATATATACAAAACACAAATAGTATAATATAAAATCGTATCAAAATATATACAGAATATTAATAAAATAATATACATTTATGTATGAAAACTAAGATGCAAAATACCTATAAAATAACGCATTTTTTATAAAATTATATATACCAAAACACATAAAATATTTGAATTTGTATTAAAATAAATATACAAAATGCAAATGTAATAAGGTAAATTTATATTTAAAATATTTTGTGTATTTCTGTATATAGTT